>NC_086007.1:10976799-11276799 GCF_030014385.1 Trichomycterus rosablanca | reverse complement strand
AGCTTAAAGGTCACTTATTATTACATAGACCAGGAGAAAGCTGAATCTGAAGAGCTCATTTCTTGCACACTAGTCACTAAGTCTATGCCAATGTAGAGCTTGCCTGACCATGTACAGTGTCACCCATGTTTCAGCAGCTTCTAATTCATGGCATACCTGTTTTCTTGGTGGTTAATGGGTTCAATCTGACAATCTAAATACAGATGCTGTCAAACTGGCCTTATTTACACGAGCACAAAAAATACAAACTATAGTATTAATTACCAACCACAATATGATGAAGTTGTTTCACAATTTATACATTTATTCTTTTTCATGTTGTTTTTTGAATTCTGGTCAGGTTTCCCTGTAATCACTGGGTGCTCACACCCCCCAGAACATAGCCACTCATGTCTGTAAGAAAACACCGAACCTTCCAATAACACAGTTAAACCCTGTATCCCAGCAGTAGTGGGATGCTTATGCAATGTACTACTGTACCATCGGAGTGAACGCTGTTCAACAATTAATAATCAGATTTACTGTATGTCCAGCAATAAAACAAGCTAGCACACCAGTGCTGACTTCTCAGTTCTGCTACCGACAGACTGGGCACCCACACGAACAATGACTGGCTCATTCGTAGGGAGGGTGCCGGAGGGGATTCCTCATAACTGATGCAATCACGACCTCTGCTGGCTGATTGATGGCACATGCACAGAGATGTGAGATAATGTAATCAGGGTGTGTGTCTCCATACACAAAACTCATCCACATATGAACTGGCCTTGTGCAGGTAAAAAGTGCAGTCGGCTACTGCACACGTCGGAGGGGGCGTATGTTAGTCATGACTCTCCACAGTCAGGAGTGGAGGTCAACATAAGTAGGGAGGAAGCGAAATGCAATCAGGTAATTGTAAGTTTTTAAGACAAATTTGTAAAAGCACAGGTTACAAACTTATTAATAATAAGCTGCACTATTGCCTTTAATAGACACCCATTTATTAGATGCTAGAGACACGTGACACGACTCTCTGAGCAGCACTCTAAACACTCACCGCTTGGAGCTTCTTCTTGGCAGCCTTCGCTAGTTCAGACAGGTCCAGGCTACACAGAGACAAAGACACAGACACAGGAGTAAAAGGACACCAGAAGCATACAGACAGGGAAAGATGAGGAGAGAGTGGGTAGGAAAAAAACATAAGGGTGAATGGATGGAGCATGGCATCAGTCAAGGGAGGTGTGAGGGTCAGGAGGAAAATGAAACAGACGAAACATCAGCACCAGTCCTGGGGTTGGCTCAGGTTTCTCTCAAACACAGCAAAGCATGACTGCTGACGGAACCGGATGAATTCATATCAGGTTGTCTGAAGGAAAACTGAAGGTTCAAGGGTATTCAGATTCAGTTTTTCCAGACTTGGTGCTCCGTTGGTCTGCCTCATTTTTTCCAGACCCAGGGATGAAGGAAAGATAAAAAAAAGAAGGAAAGCAAAAAAAACTAGTTATGGAGAGGGAATGAGAATAAGGAGAGGTACCTCTGCGTCGGGCACTTAGGGCGAGCTCTGCCTCCAGAAAGCGCAGCAGGATGGAGAGAACAGAGAACGAGTAAGACAGGCAGTTAAAAAAGGGTCAGGGCACATAGACAAACAGAGGGAGAGCAGGAGAGCCAAGTGAGAAAGAAGGAGAGAAAGAGGGAGAGAGAGAGAGAGAGAGCAGGAGAGAGAAGGGTTGACCCCATATCAACACTCCTGCAGTACAGGTCAGTTGTCTGTCAGATGGCTTTCATTTGGCAATAGAGTCTATTTATTGTAAACTGAATGATGGCATGGCGCGACCTACTGGCCAGCGGACTTAAAAACATTCGCTGGCACAGAAGCTCGGTGTCATGCGAATGCTGGGAGATACAGTGGTAACCTTGTTACTCAACGTCCCCTAAACTCGAAATCTTTGAAACGTACACACGAAAACTAACACAAATATAATATAAAAACACTGAAATACAATTAAAAACAGTTAAAATAATGGGGTCGGATGGGGTCTCTCTCTCATGACTGGTGCAATTACGACCTCTGCTGGCTGATTGATGGCGCCTGCACAGAGATGAGAAAAGAGTGCCCTCAGGGTGTGTCTCTCCGTACACAACGCTGAGCTGCACTGCACTCGTCAAAAGTGTAGGTGATAAGATGCATACGGCATGCTGCCCACGTGTCGGAGGGGGCGAGGGTTAGCTTCGTTCTCCGCAATCAGAGCAGGGATCGGCATTGGTGGAGAGGAAGCATGACGCAATCGGGCAATTGGACGTGCTAAAAAGGGAGAAAAAGGGGAGAAAATGCATAAATAAAATATAATAAAAAAATAAAATAATAAAAAAGATCGGCCGACTGGGCACCATCTAGCGGGCACAATTGGCAGTGCCTGCAGCAGACAAAACTTGGCCACTGTGTCTGCTGAGTGGGAAAATGACTGGACTTGCTGGGTGGGGTCTTCAAATGCTGTGCAAGGACCCTGGTTAGCAGACCGAGGCGCTTGTGCAAAAAGTGGATGAGCCTCATGTGCGAATCCATTAAAGTACGGGTGTAAAAGTAGGGGTCTGCAAGGACTGCAAATGCGTCAGAGGGGGCATGAGCAGGCAGATATAACCTCCTTTAACGGCACAGCAGCGCAAAAGCGGTTTTGCCGCTTCTCATGTGAATGCGCCCTTACTGAACTCGCTAAGGAATATAGTATTCCAAGATCTCCACGATTAAGAAACATAAGGAGACAATAGATTTTCAATTGTATTTCAGTGTTTATATTATACTTGTGTTATTTTCAGTGTATAAGTGTCAAAAACAACCCCATTATTTTACATTAGCCTAAAATATATGCAGTTCCACGAGACCTTAGAACGCATTAACAGGTTTCCCATACTTCTCTATGGGAAAAAATACCTTAAAACTCAACGTCTTTTAAACTCGACACACTCCCAGAACCAATTGACGTTGAGTTTCCACGTCAAGGTACCACTGTAATTGAAATAAAAGACTCCATGCAAAGACAGATCAGCATCATACTATCAATGAAACCACTACATTCAAATAGAAACAAGTCTACTTCATTATCTGTCCTGCACATAGACACAGACTATGCGCACCTGTCTGCCATCTGAGGAATGATATAATGTCCGTTCTTGTGATCTGCAACACAAAGTAAGATAAAACATGAGAAGTACTTAGGATATGTGTTTATTAGGTAGTGGAAAAAAAGTGTGGTGTGAGGTCATCTTCCGGTCAGCTCTGGAGGACAGGGAGTTTACCTGGACGCCGGCCGCACAGGTAGAAGGCCAGTCGGTCTGTGAGCTCGTATTGACATTCCACCAGTCGCTCAGCTAGCTCTACCTGACCCGCTTGCCTGTATGTCAAACACATAATAAGGCAGATTAGACAAAAATATAAAATCAATATTTCAATTTTGCATCGCAAGATTTTGTTTTGCTGTTTGCTTTAAAAAATAAAATAGATAAGTCAATAAAAATTTGGACATATTAGTATATTTTCTTTTTCTCTAGGATCTAGTTGGATCCAATTACTCAGACAAAACTCCTCTACTGCAGCAGACCCCAATCCTGACCGAAAAGGGCCATACCTAACACACGTACCCTCCAAAACATTCTGTAGCCAATTGCTTCTTTCACACAGGGATCAGTAAGGGTGCATTCAAATAAGAAGCAGCAAAACCACAAACCTCTGCACAAATCACCACTTTGTTCAGAGCTCGGCTTAAGTGGTGCGGTAAAACGTCAAGTGCACCACGACATGAATCTGCCTTTGTGAAAAATAACCATCAAATCCACTCTAAAAGCATACATGTGTATCTATGTTTAGCTGTATTTTTCTCCTGTTTCACTTTTAAACTTGTTATAGCTCTGGGTGCTGAGAAATTGTAAGAACTGGCTTTCTTAGAGAGTCTAAAACGCTTATCGTGGTTTAATGTACTAAAACAACGACATATGAACACTAAACCTCTCTTAATTATTAATGGTCACAAGTTCTCTCCACTAATGGAATTCCTTGGTCGTTGTTTTAATACAGTAAGTCACGTTAAGTGTTGTTCATACTGCTCGAGTCGCTTTTACTACAGAATGTCAAACAGTTCATCTGATTGAAGGCACTTTGAAAAGATCAGCGGCAAAGTGGGTCAAAGTTCAATCAGGTGAACTTTGTGCGGCACACAAAAAAAACGCTAAGGGAAGCACAGCGGCAAACCAAACGGCACTGCCACACTCCATAGAAAACAATGGAACAGACGGTTGTGGTTTTGACGCTTCTCATGTGAATGCGCCCTAACATGCATTTCACCCACTAACTTCCATTATTCATCATCTCTGTGCAGGCGAGAAGGTCCTGGGTTTGATCCCCAGGTGGGGGAGGTCCGGGTCCTTTCTGTGTGGAGTTTGCATGTTCTCCCCCATGTGTGCGTGGGTTTACTCCGGATGCTCCGGTTACTTACACCTGTGACTGACACAATGCAGGCAACTGAGAGTTAGGGGCCTTGTTTAAGGGTCCAACAGTGGAATCTTAGTGGTGGTGTGTATTGAACCAACAACCTTCCAATGACTAGTCCAGTATTTTAAGCACTAAGCCACCACTGCTGCTTGAATCACTCTTCTCACTTGACTGTACAGGTATGAATTTTCACTAACATGTCTGGACAAGTTTTTACAGCTTAAATCCACTCCAGTGATGAAACAAATCAGGAACACATTTTTATTTGCAAGGTGAGTGATTTAATACTCACAAACAGTTTGTTTATGACCCAAACCACATGGGTATTTAGCTTTCTTTTTTTTTTTTTTTTTTTACCCCTTTTTCTCCCCTTTTAGCGCATCCAATTGTTCAATTAGCATCGTGCTTCCTCTCTGTCTATGCCGAACCCTGCCCTGACGGATGTGATTGAAGCTAACCCGTATCCCCTCCGAAACACGAGCAGCAGCCAGATGCATCTTTGCCACCCACACATTGACGAGTTTGGCGCCACCTAGCGTTGCATGCGGAGAGACACACCCTAAGGGCACCCTCTCCCATCTCTGTGTAAGCGCCTCCAATCAGCCGGCAGAGAACGCAATCGCATTCTGACAGAGAGAGACCCACATCCGGTTCTTTGTCCCACCCCCCACATGAGCAACCGGCCAATCGTTGCTCATATAGCCACTCAGCTTCGAACCGGTAAAGCAAGGCTGGATTCGATACCACGCTTCTCAGAATCCAGCCCTGGTTGCAGCGCGTTTCTTTTTACCGCTGCGCCACCTGAGCAGCGGGTATTTAGCTTTTAATTGCAACATACCCGGTAGGCATGAGCTAATTAGATACACGTAATATTTATGTTCATGTTTGATTGCAGCGCTATTGCCGTTCAGGTTGCTTTTCAAACTGAAAATTAGAACTCCTTGTAATGGTGAACCAATGGTGATATATGCAGTCAATGTAAAACCTTCTGTTCATGTTACTTAAAAATGCTTTTTTTTGGCTGAAAAGCTAATTCACCACATTTAAAATATACCACCAGAAGTTGGCATAGCCCAAAAAGTTTGATGCAAAACTTCAACTGTTTTCATTTTTTTGTTGGTGAACCAATGCTTGATTTTTTTTAAAGTGTATGATTATGACTAGGGCCCTACTAACCCTCCCGTATTCACAGAATTGGTTGGGAGTTTTTCAAAACTCAGTTACCTGAGTAGTGTTTTAGCTGCTTGAGACTTTGACATCTTAGACATTTTGACTAAGCGATTGCGAGCATAAATACCTACAAGACTGATTTTAATTCAAGGAATGAATAACATAGGAGCGAGAAATGAGAGAGCTATATTTTATTTCTCATTATGCGCCATAATTTTCTTACCACCGCTAACTATAGCATTCTTATTTACAGTCTGGAGCTGGATTACTTTCAAGCTACTTTGCAACAATGTCTTGGTTAAAATAATGCACAAAAAAATCAGCTAAGCCGTGAGACACCAATGGTGTATGCATACCTGGCGTAGTCCATGGGCGTTCGGCCGTTAATGTCCGGTGCTCCGGGGTCGGCTCCGTACACTACTAGAAGCTCGGCTTGAAGGACCTGGCCTGCTTTGGCAGCCACATGTAAAGGGGTGGTGCCTTTCTCCTACAGGCAAAGAGAGGAACACAGTGTGGATGTGAGATCAGAGCTTCAGCTACATGAGTCCTTATGAAGCACCACAGGCTAGTCACACTAACACTGCTACTAAGCTGACATTCATATATCTGTTTTTTAAGCATAAAAAATAATATTGCTGGACAATGTAGAATAGCAAAGTTCAACACTTAGCAGTCTTAAGGATATTGAGCTGCCTTGCTGCCTACTGCCTAACTGGGCAACTGCCTGAGTAGAAAGGATTCTAATCAAACTCATAAGGCAGATTATTTAGACGCACTACTTAGACAATAGTTTTTGCTTACTAAGTGGATCTGGTCCACATACCAGACTTGGCACAGTTTTTCATTGGATGTCCTTTCTGAAGCAATCTTTTCCGAGTAGGTGCACGGCCAATCAATAGTACAGCAGACGTTTAACCTCAAGCCCTTCATTCATTAACCTATATGCCAACAGTTTTCCAATATGTAAGAAATAATAAAGTCAGGATCTAAAAACTCACAGGGTGAAAGAAATTGGCCTGAGCTCCAAGAGACAGCAGTCGCAGACACGTCTCCAGACTTCCTGTTCGAACACTTGAATGCAGTTGCTTGGGGCGAGAGAGAGAGAGACAGAGAGAAATGAGTGAGCTTTCTCATCAGGGAGACATCATTTAATGCATCAGAGTCCCTCCTGCAGAGCCAGCGTGGTTCATCTCTCACTGTGCAGTAGAAAAGGATGACAGCCTCTCTTTCCTGGGGCTATGCTGACCTTTCAGTGTTGCTCACCTTGCTGAGATCCTTGCTGGTGACCCCATCATCATCACGGCACGGCAACTTGTGGACGAATGCGAGCATCTGATATTTGGCGCGAATGAACTCGGACTTGGTGGGACTGTGGGTAGAGACCAAAAACATTGATACCATGAAACAATGATATCATGTTTTACACACTTTGGTTACATTCATGACAGAACAAGTAATTACTGGTTACACATGATTAATCAGTCATGGACAATTTAGTATCTCCAATTCAGCTCACTTGCATGTCTTTGGACTGTGAGAGGAAACCGGAGCTCCCAAAGAAAACCCACACAGACACAGAAGAACATGCAAACTCCACACAAAAAGGACCTGGACCGCTCCGCCTGAAAATCAGACCCAGGACCTTTTTGCTGTGAGGCGACAGTGCTACCCACTGAGCCAGGGTGCCGCCTTATTGTGCTACACATCTATAGCATTGGCATTAGATGGCTAATGATCTTTGAATAATTCATTGACCTGAAAAGCTTACACAGATCATTAGATAAATGTCACACAGAAAGTATTCTGTCTGAAAATCATTGTAATAGTGAGCTATGCTAGTATGGAGGAGTTTGCATTGTTCAGCTTGTTAATATGACCTACTATCAAATCATATCACAAAAGGCAGGATTTGCCCGAACACATGGAGGAAAAAAACGACTGTGAAAGCATAGTTATTTTCCATGAGTTGAATATTAAAGTGAATATGGTGACAGCTTGAGGCTCTCATTTGATCATTGCTTTAATCTATCATTTATTATAATGCGTCATTTATTCTGCTTGCATTTAAACTGATTAAACAGACCGATTTTGTTCCACTGGTGCCAGCGTAAGCAGTACGGCCTGTTCTTTTTTAAGCCATCGCTGCTGATGTCTCAGACACATTTTCATGTCAGTGAGCTTTTATCACAGTATGTAATGAAATATAAATAACACAGTGAAATGTTAATGCAATAGGGAAATCTAGAATAAGTTAAAAAGGAAAGATAAATCAAAGGAAGGATCCAAAGGAAACTTAAGGGTTTGTATGGGAATGAAATTATTACAGGAACAGCAATAAAAGAACAAGGTTTTCAGGTGGATATAATATTGTCAGTCTCCATCATTCAACCAAGGTGAATGGCAAAATCTCCTGGCTGTTGTGGGTGATTTACTAAGATTAACTGACTAGTCCTGGAGATCACATATCGCAGCGGCAGCAGGACGAGATCCCGTCCGACCTTCCCTCCCTTAAACACGACCAGTCGTGTTTGTGTAGACACCCTGCTTGGTCGGTGGCTCTGCTAAGATTTTAAGTTTAAACACTCCGTGTAAATGCTTGAATGTGTGCGTTTCTGATTAATGTCCTGCTGCGTAATACAATTAGGGAGCATTCACATGAGAGGAGGCAAAACCGTGAGCCTCGGGGCAAATCGGCGCTTTGCATGGATGTTTGCTTTTCTAGACTTACTGGACTTTATCTTGTGGGTTAGGTTTTCTGCGACCACTTTGAACCTGTGCAGGGTCTAGTAACGAGTGCTCCCAAATGGAGTTGGCACCGTTGCTGGCCAGGGTTTGCACCATCTGAAACACAAACAAAAACACACGTGATAAATAATGCAGGGTTTATAGTATTTTGCTCGGAGTGATTTAGTTTTATAGGTACGCTTCAGGGTGAAGTAAAAAGTAAATTCAGGTTCTTCATTCTCTCTTTAAATATTTTTTTTTATAAATGCCTGAAAACAAGCTAGAACGTGGACTCATCTGACCACACCACACAATTCTACTTTTGGTCCATCTAGGATAACTGTGAGCCCAGAGAACTCTGTGGTGTTTCTGCAAAGAATTGATGTATGGCATTCTTTTTAAGTAAGAGAATTTCAGATTGCATTTCTTAAGTGACATGGGTTTTCTGAAGTACTCCCAAGTGCATGTGGCCATATGTATCGCAGTGGCATGAGGGATGCATATTTAACAGTTGTTTCCAGCCTTGCCCTAAATGGACTGAGATTACTCTGGATTCTATGAATCTTTTTACAATATTATGTACGGTTGATGGTGAAAGACTTGAATTGAATCTTGCACTGAGAAATGTGAACCGATGGACAATTATCTCATGAAGTTTAGCACAAAGTAGTGAGCCACGACCCATCTTCGCTTGCAAAGACTGAGCCTTTGATGGAGATTCCTTTTGTACGCAATTATGACACCCTGACCTGTTAACAACTCACTTGTTATTGAATATTCTAAAAATTATTTGCTCCTGTCCCAACATTTTAGAGTTTGTTTCATGCCTCAAATTCTAAACTTGTTTATATTTACAAAATACAAAAAGTTGATCAGCCAAAGCATCGTCCTTTGTCATTTTTTAATGCATTTTACCCCCTTTTTCTGCCTGCAGTCCACCAATCTATTCTTATTCTCCCATACTTCGGTGGATTTGAGCATTAGGTCGGCTTCATGTACAGAGAGCCACGCCCAGATCTCTGTGCTCTTCCACTTTCTGTACAGGCACCCTGGGCAACCAAGGTCCTTACACAGCATTGATAACCCCACCCCTTAGTCCGGTCTTTCCCACCCAGCAGACTGGAGGTCAATTTTGTCTGCTGCAGGCATCAGCCAATTATGCCTGCTAAGGGGTGCCCAGCCGACCGGTAGCAGAGCCGAGATTCGAACTCAGGAGCTCACAATCTCAACACTGGAGTGCTAGCTGCACCACCTGGATGCCTGTTTCTTTGTATTTTTGTCAGATAAAGAAGGTTTAGCGACAATTTTCAAATTTAAGTTTTTATTGCACTGACTGCAAAATGTCTTAACTTATAGGAAATTGGGTTGGTAAATGAATAGCTATAGAAACTTATTACAATTATTTTATTACAAAAGTTATTGTTATTTGCTTTGAATTTGTAAAATCGATCCTATCTGCATCTTAGGCCACCCCATAAGGCATTTCAACCCCAAGGTTTGGAACCACTGGTATACCATAGGAACAGAAAACTGCTTCCATTAGCATAGTTTTTTTGTACAAAAGGGTTTGTACAAAAATAAAAAATAAAATGACTAGATCTTTAACGTTAACCAGTTAGCTGTTAGCTTAACTAAGTTCAGTGTGTGAACACCTGGCTCTTAACACTCACCGCTTCTGATTTTCAGCCTCAGCCTTCAGCTTGATTTGCAGGCTCAAAATACAATTCTTAAGAAAATATTGTTGTTGTATTGCTCTTATGTATTCACTCTGATTTAGCCTTTAAGGAAGCATCTCAATATTAAATGGTCTAAGGACTAAAACTAACAGATTGTTTTAGGCTACAGCTTTTTGCTATACATTTAACAAAGATAAATGATTATTTACATGAAACTCTATTAAACTAATTAATATATTTTTGAACTGTAGAACCCTGAATTGTTATTGCATGGAATGGTGAGCTGTCTGCAGCTTCCCACCCTGATATTTTTATACCTGCAGTAGGGACGGGGGCCAGCCACTGTGCCGCAGATGTTTGACGATGGAGATGTGGCGCCCAAGGCTACGATGCACAGAGCAGCACTCATCACAGATCAGCACCCCTCGGTTTATACTGCTCCATCCAGGATCTGCCGACACATAGAGAAGCACATTGACGATACTCTGAAAGAACACTCCATCACTAAAAAAACAGCTCATACAGCAACAGTTCTTTTTACTGGCCAAAGAAAAGCAAAGTAAGACAGTACAGAATGACAAATTCAATTTTAACAGCTGATGCTTAATTCCAATTCAGCGCAGGTACAGTCAGTACATAGAAAAAGTGACGATTTGAAACACATCACGGCCCAACTTTAGTTGGGACACCTTACTTAGGGACAGTGGTAGCCTAGTGGGTAGAGCTTTGGGCTATTAATCAGAAGATTGATGGTTCAAATCCAGGCTCTGCTATGCAGCCACGGTTGGGCCCTTGAGCATTACGCAAGCCTTGGGCTAGCGTGTTTTACTGCGGTGCCACCCGAGCGCCCAGGCCACAAATGTATTGACAGGCCATAAAATATGTTTTACTATTTCATTTTCCCATTTTCTGGCCCTCCTTCCAGATATTTTTCAGATCTTGACTTCGTACTCAAACACTGAACAGAGTGTATAGTGCTGTGTAGTCACAATCTAGTCCCCATACTAACTCCTGTCCACCACCAAAAGCACCAACAACGAGCACACGTACAGGAACTGGACACTAACACAATGGAATAAAGTTGACTGCTCAGATACATCCTGTTTCCTTCAAAATCATGTGGAAATCCAGGCACATGAGCATCAGTTACCCACAGAAGAGATGGAACCAGGATGTGCAAATGATGAAGTACCCACTGGTAATGTGGTAAAGTAATAAACTAGATACCACACAACTCATTCAGATGTCTTGTGGAGGCCGTGCCTCTGTGGGTCGGTGCAATTTTGACAGCCTATTATTATTGTTGTTGTAGTTGGACTGTGGAGAGTTCTATTAAAAGAAATAAGGAAATACTTGAATGAAAATAGAAAGAAACAACAAAATACAGTGGTACCTTGTAACTCAACATCCCCTAAACTCAAAACCTTTGAAACAACACCCTTCGTCGCGAAATTTGTACCCTTAAACTCAACGTTTCCCTAAACTCAACGTGTTCAATTTGTTTTTGTTTTTTTTGTTTTAATTTCAAATTAACAATGAACAGTCGCTTTGTTCAGCGTTCGGCTTGAGCGGTGCGGTAATACGTCATCAAAGTGTGAATATGAGACGAATCTGCATTTGCGTGGAATAACTGTCTTATTCACTCTGAAAGCTCCACATGTATCTGTGTTTATCTGGATTTTCCTTCTGTTTCACTTTTAAACTTGTGTTACAGCTCTGGGTTCTAAGAAATTGTAAGAATCAGCTTTTTATTTTAGTGTTTTTATATTTGTGTTATTTTCAGTGTATAAGTGTCAAAACAACCCCATTATTTCATATAAGCCTAAAATATATGCAAGTCCACGGGACCATGGAACACAATAACAGGTTTTCCAAACATCCTTACAGGAAAAAATACCTTAAAACTCAACGCCTTTTAAACTCACCGCCACTCCCAGAACCAAGTGACGTTGAGTTTGAAGTTAAGTTTTTTTTTTTATTTTGGTTCTGTCCAAATGTACAAATCCTACCATCGTGGCAGGGTTTCCGCAACTTTCAAAAATGTTTTTGTTCTAAAGAGTATAATAATAAAACACATCTATATTGTAGGTGTATCTAGTCAAATGGTCAATGAGAAAAACTATAAGTACAACCGACAATCAGAAGACTATAGGTACAACTGACAAGCGGAAGATTATAGAAAGAACAGACAATCAGAAGGTTATAGGTACAACTGACAATCGGAAGACAATAAGTACAACCGACAATCGATAGACTATAGGTACAACTAGGGCTCAGAAGTGTCTTTTTGTTATTACCTTATGGGATGAAAAAATATCGAGATATATATCGTATATCGCCATTCAGCTAAAATATATCGAGATATTACTTTTGATCCATATCGCCCAGCCCTAGGTACAACCGACAATCAGAAGATTACAGGTACATCCAACAATCGGTAGATTATAGGCACAACCGACAATCAGAAGATTACAGGTACATCCAACAATCGGTAGATTATAGGCACAACCGACAATCAGAAGATTATAGGTACAACTGACAATTAGGAAGATTAAAGGTACATCCAACAATCGGTAGATTATAGGCACAACCGACAATCAGAAGATTATAGGTACAACTGACAATTAGGAAGATTACAGGTACAACCAGCAATCTAAAGATTATAGGTACAACTGACAATCGGAGAATTACAGGGACAACCGACAATCGGACATGTACAACCTTCTGTATGACGCTATACAAAGCTTTAATACACATAGTTTAATTATTCTCCCATCTTAACCACTCATCACCGGTACCCCTACTACCTAACAATGTTTTATATTCATGCTTACACCTTCCTACACAGGCACAGTGCAGATAAAGTGATTGAAACCATAATGCTGGACATCGTCCTCGCTCATTAAACACTGACAGTGCATTACAGCCTGCTCTCCGTCCATCCTTTAGTGTCCACACCACAGTACAATCACCCACTCAACACTGTTGCACTCAGCACCACTTTACAACACACTATTATCTGCATTCCTCTGGTATGTCATACATGAAGATTATACACAGCTCCACAAGAAGAGCTGCAGAATTGCAGGCGGTATTACAGTCGAACAAAAGCCCACCCACCACCATCTAAATTAGATCTACAGTAGGCAAACTAAGACAAAGCAAACAGTGTTGAAACCTGAATGCAGATAACTGCACCTTGCTGGGACTGTAGGGGCCAAAAGTAATAAATCACCGGCCAATATCACGCTGGCAAGCGCTGGGAGAACAGAAAAAGAGCATGAAAACCAACACACTGAAACATAAATACATTCCAGAAAGGATAGCAGCTGTTTAGAAAAAAAACAACTGTTAAAAGAGTGCCCCCTTACCCATGAAACAGGTGGGAGGTACAGAAACAAGGCCAAGGCTAACCCCCTAATAACAATCTTAACATAGCTGGCCAACTGACTAACCTCGAGTAAGATGTTCCATTAGAGATGATGATAGTTTAATGGGATACCAGTCATGTTCTGCAACTCTGCTTTACTAATCTAATAATTCTGTGCAGTATTGACATCCGTTAGCCCTATTAGGATTTAATTAGTTAATTTTGGGACGTCTACAATTTCCTTCTTAGTGAACTCATACGTTTACAAAATGATAAAATAACAACGGGAAAGGGAGTTTCTGTGGGTTGTTTTTTCTACTAACCTAGACGTTTACACACAGCCTTATGACCATGTTCCATATGCAACACGCCACCCAAGAGGTTAAAGAACACTGTAACTTCCTGTCCTGTCATGACTGTAAACAAAGTGTAAAACATGACATTAAAATGGCCATTGTCCATTCCATTAGAGACACACAGCCAATCGCGTGTCTGTGTAGACACCTGGCCGACTGCTAGCAGAGCTAAAATGCGAATTATTTTCTAATGAAATCTGTAATTTTATACTTTTAAAATACAGGTCTACAAAATGTGCAGTCCCATTTATTTGCAATGTTTACATGCAATATCAGCATCAACATTACGAGCATTCATGGCATAAAATACACCAGGGTGTGTCTTAGAAAATACAAACCCATTTCCGGAACAGAAGAACTAAACATTTACAAAACTGACAAAAGTTAAAATTACAAATGTAAAAATCTGATGCCAGCAACAAAAAGTTAGGACTTGTTAACCACTTTGTTACATCATCCTTCTATTAATTACACTTTTAATCATTATGGAACTGGGAATACTAATTGTTGATATAAGACCTTAGCTGATCAACAGTCCATGGTCATAGTTGTCTAAATGCACTATAGATTTTCAATAGGAGGCAGATCTGGACTGCAGGCAGATTGATTGATTGATTAGTTTCAGCGTCGTACCGACACACTGGGGTCATTTATATGGCGGTACTCAAGTTGCTTCTTCACTTTGTGTCATTTAAAACGAATTACAGAAGATGTTTTATAGATGAATTATAGAAGATGTTAAAAAAAGATTTAAGCACATTTCGTGTCTCGTTTTCATTGAAAAACCTCAGTC
Organism: Trichomycterus rosablanca; assembly: GCF_030014385.1. Taxonomy (NCBI): domain Eukaryota; kingdom Metazoa; phylum Chordata; class Actinopteri; order Siluriformes; family Trichomycteridae; genus Trichomycterus; species Trichomycterus rosablanca. The sequence goes on along the minus strand of NC_086007.1, from coordinate 11,262,248 downwards.
TTTCTGAGTTTAGTGTTTTGCAGTCTATCAGTATGTGTTTAATTGTTAGTCTCTCTTTACATCGATGGCAGGTTGGAGCATCTTCCCTAGTGAGGAGATGGACTGCAGGCAGACTAGTCATTCACATGTCTACGAAGTCATGCTGTTGTAGTGTGAGCATAATGAGGCCTAACATTGTCTTGTTAAAATAACCATTAATTTAAAACCACAGTATATGCCTTAGAGTTAATGGTACCTTCACAAATAAGCAAATCACCCATTTCGTGGGCACTGGTGCACCCCTATATAAAGACAGGTGTTGGCTTTTGCACCTTTCACTGATAACAGTCTGGATGGTCCTTTTTCTTTTGGTATAGAAAATTCAACACCTCTTTTTGTCTTCATGTCCATCTGAGATGAACAATATAATGTACAATATATAGTGAAAGACCTAAATTATTTGAAATTTATTCTCTCAATGTCCGCTCAAATCAAATTTTTCCGTATTGGATCAGTGCATCCCAAATCGTGAGAGGTAATCGTGTATCAAATAATAAAATTCACAACAGTAACCTAACTATGTAAAACCTATTACGAAAATACCCAGACATTGTACAACATTGTAAAACGTTCTATATGAAGTCCAGCATTTATAAATGTCAGACAACAAACATATTTGCAAAAAGCTTTTTAGTTAAAAATTATACAACAGTTAGTTCCGACCTTACAATCTGATTGGTCTTGAACCGTGCTGATATTTGTGATAACAGCACGGCCTTTTCACACCACAACTGTATTACTCCGCTGACGCGTTGCCAGTAACGACAAGCTTCATGCACACAAACGCGCACGCAGGCGACACAGACTTTATTCCCGATCGCATTTTAAATCCGTTATCTGATATACAATCTAGCGCACTGTGTAGGGAACATAAAGCAATTGTCTAATTCACTATCTAGTGCACTATGTAGGGAACATAAATCTGTGATCTGATACACAATCTAGTGCACCATATAGGGAACATTAATGTGTTTGTAACGCGAACAGTTAGCTTACCCATATCCTTTGGTGTGTGCGAGAGGTTTTTTATTTCTTTTTTTTTCCCTTCGGAGGTTCTGGCCTTCTTCTTCTTGTTCTTATCTCCCTGAAATGAGTTTTTGCAACTTGGGATGTCTGCTTTGTAGTGTTAAACTATAAGCCTTTTTTAGCCTACTGTGTTAAGGCAGGGTAGGGAATTTTTACCGTTGCATAGCAGCAACTCATTCGTTGTGGAACTACTTTTTGGCGGAAGGTATTGTCAATATTAAAGCATATTTAATATGAAATTCAGGGCTTCTTTGATTTATTTTCTTTCTTTATTTTGTAAAAACTGTTGTATAAAAGCAATAGAACACTCGAGGTCGTGTGTTATCGTGAATAACATCACGGCTGTGATGATCTACGGCGACCAAAATGTTATTCGCGATAACACACTCCCTCTCGTGTTCTATTGCTTAAGTATGTGCTGACAATAATGATGCAAGTAAGACATTAAATTGATTATATTTATACAGTCATTGATAGTAAACAGGATGTTTGTTCATAAATTGAAATGTTAGATTGTGGAAGCTGATGATTAATTGCAGTCCCCTCATGTCATTACAATTAGCTCAAAATAACTAGTATTGGGCCACTATGTAAAATATGATCTACACCCTATCAGTGATACAAATTTGTTTGTTTATTACGATTCTAACATCCTTTTTTCACTCTTTAGAATAGAATAGAATAGAATATTTATTGTCACTATATACAGGTACGATGAAATTTCGAATGGCATCTCTCCGATAGAGTAGCAGCAGCAGAGAAAAGACAGTAGTAGTAATCTTTGGTTCCATTCATGACAGAAATGGTAGTTACTCATTACACAAGATTCATTAGTTCACGAGGTTATATCAAACACAGTCATGGACAATTTTGTATCTCCAATTCACCTCACTTGCATGTCTTTGGACTGTGGGTGGAAACCGGAGCTCCCAGAGGAAACCCACGCAGACACGGGAGAACATGCAAACTCCACCTGGGGATCGAACCCAGGACCTTCTTGCTGTGAGGCAACAGTGCAACCCACTTAGCCACTGTGCCACCCCCACATTTAAAGTATAAAATGTCAGTGAATAAACCACAAAACACATAAATAGAATCCACTACCAATTTCAGTTTTAAACCCAATATTTATACTCAGCATTAGATCAGTACATGCTCTTACAGATTAGGGCAGTGAAAACTAATAACTGGAAAGTCAGTGGTTCAAGTCCTACCACTGTTTTTCCCCTAAACAAGGCCCTTACACCTACATTGCTTAAATTACAGTCGGTTGCAATAGTAAGTTGTTTCTGCTAAATTCCAAAAGTGGCAATATAAGTTAAATTAAGGGGTGGGTTTTACTACTTATAAACTCTTTAGGACACTCAAGAATGTTATTGCGACTAGGGCAAAATGTTGAGTACAGCAAGACAAAACTACAGTCAACTAAAGCATTTCATAATGTTACATTTGCTGCACTGTGATGATACAATGATTAAAAAATTGAGTTGCAGATCAAAGTAGTAGTATTAAAGACAGTTATACTTAACATTTAATTAGTCCTGTCCTAAAATATGCAGTAATAATAACAACACTACTGTTTGTTTTCAGTGTTGATAAAATGATTAGCATGCTGTTTGGGACGCGGTGTCAGTTTAGTTGGGACAAACGTTAGCCAGGCACTACTAGTTAACACTACAGCTAGCATTACCCAATATTAACTAGCTGTTTACACGGTTTATTAATAAATACAATATTGGCATATTTTATTGGCATACAGCAAGAGTTTGTCTAGTAACTCATAATAACACATAAAAAAACAAACCAACTATAACTATATAAAAACTAACATACAGTAGTCAGTCAATTCATGGGCAAATACGCAACAGTAGTAAGTAACTAATGTGTACAATTTACTACTACGTTGTTATTTTTTAGTAGTTACCCATTATTATTTTAAATAATTAAGATAGGTGTTATAGAGCCCTGATTAACAGTTCGTTATGACAGGTTTTCAGTCAAACAGATGAATGGCTAACGCTCAAGGCAAGGCTACCTAGATTTAATTGCTAACAACAAGCAAAAGCTAAATACGGGCTGCGTCCCAAACCACATGTTATTTACTAAACAGTGTTTAAAATAACTACACCATTACTACTACTTTACAATACTGTGTAGTAATTAAACTGCGGTTTGGGACGCACCCAATAGTTCGATAGATAACTAGTACCAATACCATAGCGTAGCTAACAGGGTTCGGTTTGCTAACCTGTCTAACGTTATGGGTTTTTTTTTTTTGGGGGTTTTTTTTCGTAATAAAGGTGATAATTTACAAAAGAAGGTAGTTCATATCAAATTATTGGTCTGTCTGCATTATGTTAACCAGTCGTAGCCACCTTGCTGCATTTACGCCGTTTTTCCAGTTTTATTAGCCCGTTAGCTTTGAAGGCCCTGCAGCTCTACAGCACTAGCCTAGCTACACAAATCTCAACAAGCATAAATCGGAACGTACCTGGCGCACTGCAGTCGGCACACACCTCGCTCCTTTGGACCTTCCTAGACATTGTACTAAACAGGAACACCGATTCCAGCTACGAATTACAATCCAAAATCGTCGAGGTTTATCGTTCCAGTTAGAGACTGCAGCTGCGATGCCGCTCCGAATGTCCGGAAGCCGGCGGACAGCTTCCCGATGCTCCAGCTCCTCTTCCCTCTTTTCCTTCTCCAGCCCGGTTTTACCCCCCGTCCTTTGCTGCTCCAGCAGCTTGTCAAAACAACACCAACACCCCCTCTTACCCCTCTCACCGAGCCTCACCTACACTGCTAGGCTTCCTTTTATTTTCTCCTGTTTAACTGTGTTATCCGAGCCCCATATCTCGATCATTCTCCAGCAAGGCGTTTTATTACCATGCAGCAGTAGCAGCAGTAGCAGCAGGCTGAGTGGATGGAGGTTATGGTTCAACCAGGCTGCACACTGTCTCAGTTTGTCTGTGACTGACTGAAGCCCACTCACACACACTATCTCTCATCCCACGGGTCACAGTGTATGTGGGAGGCAGCACACCCAGCTACTGCATAAATGTGTCACCATGAATATTTAAACCCAGCAGCTACACAATAAACGTTTGCCAACATCAAATGAAAGTCATATTTAGCTTTATCTGGCAAGTGCACAGAAAATATATGTTCAGAGTCAGAAATGTATGTTGGTTTTGGTCCTTGTTGATTTAACTGTTAACAAAGTTGCTGCAATTTTGTCATCTGCACATTAATTGCATTTACAGCATTTAGCAGACGCTTTTATCCAAAGCGACTTACAGTCTAAGCAACTGAGGGTTAAGGGCCTTGCTCAAGGGCCCAACAGTTGCAACCTGACAGTGGTGAGGTTTGAACCAGCGACCTTCTGCTTACTAAGCAGGTTGGACTTCTGCTAATCTCACGGCTGGACTACTGCAACTCCCTCCTGGCAGGTGCTCCGATGTCCACTATTAAACCCTTGAAGCTCATTCAAAATGCAGCTGCCCATCTGGTTTTTAACCAACCTAAACACTGCCACATCACCCCACTGCTGCGTTCTCTTCACTGGCTGCACACATTCAGTTTAAAACACTGATGCTCGCCTACAAAGCCAAAAATGGACCAGCTCCAAGCTACCTTCGAGGTCTAATCAAACCCCGCTCTGTACCACGCAACCTCCGAGCCACTAGACTTGATCCTCCACCCAGGACTAGAGGAAGACAAGCATCAAGGCTCTTCTCTGTACTGGCACCCAAATGGTGGAACGAACTTCCTCTGTCTGTCCGAACATCTGAGTCTCTTGCTATCTTTAAAAAAACAGGTTTGAGCAGATTTGTGTTCTTGGACTGTTGTTTACTTAATCTAGAGTAATTAAATGTTTACTATGGAAGCACTTCTTTAAGTCGCTCTGGATAAGAGCGTCTGCTAAATGTCTAAAATGTAAATGTACTAGTCCAGCACCTTAACCACTAGGCTACAACTGCCCAAATTTGTACAAATTTCCTGTATTCTTCTCTTTTTATCTCCAGAGGATTTAGTTTGATTAAGATCTGGTGACTGGCAAGGTTCATGTTCATCATGCTGGAAATAGCGATTGTAAGATAATGACAAAATTGCAGATATAAATAGATGCACATGGCCAGCAACAACATACATATAGGAGCATTCGAAGATTGATAAAAAGGATCTAATATGTGCCAAAAAAATCTTTCCCACACCATTCCACCACCACCACTAGCCTAAACAGTTGACACCATCAATGTGGGTTTATAAATTAATGCTCCATATGAATATTTTTGACCCTAACAGCTATGTCATATAGCAGAAATCAGGGTTCATTAGCCCTGTCTTCTTGTTTTAAATCTTCAACTGTCCAACTGTTTAGGCCACTGTTTATAATCTAAATCATAAAATATCCTCAAGCAACCATCTTTATATAACTGAAAACATGCAGAACGTGGACTTGCTTCTAACTTGCTATAAGTGTTTGAGAAGGTTAATAAGTGAATAGCTCAGTGCATTTCTGTGATGGATTGGTACACTGTTTGGGTTGTGTTTCAGCCTTTGTGGACTATGATTGGCATAAACTGACTGTTCATAACACTCTCAATTTTTTTTGCACTAGTGTTGCTCTGAATAATAATACTGCTATTGACAATATATAAATACCACACTTTGTATGGTGTTCTGATAACTACTGTATTTTCTACAGCAAAGAAAGCAGCACATATTGACATTTACTTTAAATTTAACTGGTAAAATGAATAACAAATGTTAAGGTTTTGTGCAATGTGTTTAAAAATCAGACTGAAACGATGCAACACAATTACTGGATAATTCTTAAAAAACAATGCAGAACAGCATAAAGTGTACTTTCAAATGACATTTATAATAAAATAGCAGTTATAACAACGTCATGACCACAAAGTTTGTTTGCTGGGATGCTCCTACAACCCAAAATCAGAAAAAGCTGGGACAGCATGGAAAATGCAAATGCATTTACTTTTATTTAATTGCAGACAGAATGAACCTGAGATATTTCATGTTTTGTCTGGTCAACTTCATTTATTTTATTAATAAACATCCATTCCTGCATTTTAGGCCTGCAACACATTCCAAAAAAAAATTGGGACAGTAAAGCATTTACCACTTTGTAATGTTGCTATTCCTTTTCACCACACTTAAAAGACGTTTTGGTACCGAGGATACCAAGCGATTTAGTGTTTCAGGTTTTTTGTCCCATTCTTCCTTCAAACACGTCTTAAGATGTGCAACAGTACGGGGTCGTCGTTGTCGCATTTTTCATTAAAAAAAATCTCTACACATTGTCTATTGGGGACAGGTCAGGACTGCAGGCAGGCCAGTCCAGTACCTGTACCTGTACCCTATTATTCCACAGCCATGTATTTGTGATGTGCGCTGTGCGCAGCATGTGGTTTTGCATGAAAAATTGTCTTGTTGAAGGCAGCACATGTTGCTCTAAGATTTCAATGTACTTTTCTGCATTAATGCTGCCATCACAGAAGTGTAAATGACCTTTTCCGAGGGCACTGACACAGCATCATGTGCATTTTTATTTTATTTGCATTTTCCATACTGTCCCAACTTTTTCTGATTTGGTTGTAGATCTTTTCAGTACCTTAAAACATTTGTATCTAGTTATTATACTTTTTAAAGACTTTTTTTATTATTATTTTAAAGAAGGGGTGGGACGGTTGTGGATGTGCACTGTGCTGTGGGTGCGCAGTGATCAGCAGCATCAGCATCAGCATCAGCAGCACCAGTCTATAACGCGTGATCACCGAAAGGGGAGCAGCTGAGTGCTTTCCTCCTAGGCGGTGATTTTTACACCAAAGTGACAGACTGAGAGAGAGAAACGAGAGATCGGCAGCAACCGAGACGGAGATCGCGAAGATCTGGAAACACCTAGATCGTTTTAGCTTTTGGACTTTTACTATGAGGAGGGAATACTGGCTGTACCAGGGGAAAGAGATTCCCTCATCAGGAACTGATGCGGTCAGTCAGTACGCAGCCTTTACAGAATTGACTAAATAGATTTTGGGCGTTTAAAGAAAGGAGAAGCGGAGTGTAAACTGAGGATGATTTCGACTAGGAAAACTCAAGAGAAGAGCCGTTACCGCCTTCATTATCTGGTTTGGCACAATAAACCCCGGCAGTTGGAGAAAGAGCTGTCGGCAAGCGAGCAGGTGAGTTATACACTGAAACGGTAATAAGATATTCCAGTACAACAGCAACACAGTGTTAAAAATGATTAAATATGATTCTTTTACTCGACTTCATTAATGTAATTTCATGTTAAAAAGTGTTAATGCGTGCAATGGTAACATATATGTAAAGAAAAAGCACCACTATGAAGCATCCCACCTATTTATTCAGTTCATCCAGTTCATCCAGTTCAAGGTGTTGGTATGGTATGATCTACTCATCTGGGTAATTATCAGCTTTTAATACATAAAACTCTCTTTAACAAACATCCATTGCTTTTAACTGCTGTAACCATGTAGAATAACACGTATCATATACATTAGGGCTACAATAGTGGCTTCATGTAGCCATCTGGTGTAAATGAGAGGGTGTGTTTAACATTTACAGAGTCACAATGGCTGCTTGAGTGATGCTCCTACATTTAAACTGGTTTCATCTTCTTCCAGAGCCTTTCCCAGTCAGTGGGAACATAATTATTGGCCGAAAGTATGGGGACTCCCCACCTAGTTGCATTGCTAACAGATGTGTGAAATGAATGTTATAAAATAACGATATGCTTTCTTCATGGCAAGAGTAATAGGACATGGTTTTTAAACTGGGTGTCCAACAAGCTCATGTCCAGGAACCAAACACTCACTCAATAACCTATTTATTGAAACTGATTGAGTAAATCTTATACAGTTGCTATTGGAATTACACCACCATATAAGGACTTATGATGCTTAACTTTCTACAATTTTCTGTAAAGCCTTTACTTAAGTTTTAAAATTAAGTCTTTAACAGTTGAATGATTTCAGAAGTAGTATTTTGGAGTAGCAGAAGATTCAGTTAATGCTGCCATGTCACAGTAATTCAACCCTCACATAGGCCTAATACTGCTGATCTCACAACTTACTGCTAGTCTGTATGAACTAATGCTGCATTACTAAGTTATTGTGTCCCTTAATTTGCTTCAGCTTTAATGTGTTATATAAGCACGACCTAGAGATGTGTGGGTGAAGATTCCACAAGAAAGGTGTCAGAAGCTTGTTAGCACTGCTTTTTAGAGGTTATCAAGGCAAAACATTTACAGAGTCACAATGGCTGCTTGAGTAATGCTCCTACATTTAAACTGGTTTCATCTTCTTCCAGAGCCTTCTTCCATAATTAGTGACCAAATATATGGGGACTCCCCACATAGTTGTTTCGGCCGAACACATTGCTAACATATGTATAAAATAAACTGTATGCTTCATTTGTGGCAAACGTTTCACATATTAGGACATGGATTTTAAACTGGGTGTCCAACAAGCTCCTGCCCAGTAACCATACACTTACTCAATAACTTATTCATTGAAACTGATTGAGTAAATCATATACAGTTGCTTTTGGAAATATAAGGATTTATAAAACTAAACCTTTTTACAAATTTCTGCAAAGCTTTAACTTGAAATTAAGTCTTTATTGGTTGAATGATACAACAAATGTATGAAATCAATGATTCCAGAAGTAGCATTTTAGAGTAGCAGAAGATTCATTTAATGATGCCATGTCACAGATGCCATAACACTGCTGATATTAAAACCTACTGCTAGTCTGTATGAACTAATGCTGCATTACTAAGTTATTGTGCCCCTTAATTTGCTTCAGCTATAATCTGTTATATAAACGTGACCTAGAGATGTGTTCAATGAGCTGGAAGTATTCACACAAGCAGAATGGGTGAAGATTCCACAAGAAAGGTGTCAGAGCTTGTTAGCACTGCTTTTTGGAGGTTATCAAGGCAAAATGATTTAAATAGTAGTGCAAGAGAACTATAGTGCAGTGAAAAAGTATTTGCCCCTTCCCAGCTTATTCTATTTTTGCATAATTGTCACCCTTATACACCAACCAGGCATAACACCTTGACCACTTTCCTGATATTGTGTAGGTCCCCCTTTGCTGCCAAAACAGCCCTGCATCTGCGATGCACTGTATATTCGGACACTTTTCTATCAGAACCAGCATTAACTTCTTTAGCAATCTGAGCTACAGTAGCTCATCTGTTGGAGCGGAACACATGGGCCAGCCTTCGCTCCCCACATGCATCAATGAGCCTTGGTTGCCCATGACGCTGGCGCTGGTTTAACACTGTTCCTTCCTTGGACCACTTTTGATAGATACTGACCACTAAAGACCGGGAACACTCCACAAGAGCTGCAGTTTTGGAGATGCTCTGACCCAGTCGTATAGCCGTCACAATTTGGCCCTTGTCAAACTCGCTTAAATCCTCACGCTTGTCCATTATTCCTGCTTATAACACATCAACTTTGAGGATAAAATGTTCACTTGATGCCTAATATATCCCAGCCACTAACAGGTGCCGTGATGAAGAGATAATCAGTGTTATTCACTTCACCTGTCAGTGGTCACAATGTTATGCCTGGTCGGTGTATGTTTCAGATCATCAAGCTACTTTTAATAGTAGGCAAAAATAACACAAGTAAACACAAAATGCTTTTTTTTTTTTTTTATGATGATTTCATTTATTTAAAAAAAAGGCTGTTTAGCCCTACCTGGCCCTATGTAAATAACAATATAATAATAATAATAATAATAATCATAATCATAATCATAATCATAATCATAATTGCCCCCATACATTCTAAATCAACCAGTTAACTAAATTCAATCGACAACTGGGTTTAATTTCACTATCCACAGCCAGGTGTGATTACTGCCAGACCTATTAAACCTAAACATCACTTATTCTGGCAATGCAGGCTAGAAGGTCTCAAAAAGCAGCACTTGATGACACCTTCTAAAGACATTCAAATGCAGATGTGAAACAAATTCCTTCATTTTTATCAGTCTGGAAAGGGTTCCAAAGCAATTGCCAAGCCTCCAGGACTCCAGTGAGCCACAATGTGAACCATTATCCACAACTGGAGAAAACCTGGCACCTTCTCAAGAGTGACAGCCTATCAAAATTTCACAAAGAATACATTGAGTCATCCAGGAGGTCACAGACCCAGCTCAGTAGTCCTCTGCTGGCAGATTGATGGTGCCTGCACAGAGACGAGGGACAATGGGATCAGGGTGTGACTCTCTGTACATAAAGCTGGTCCACATTTACACTCACCTTATGCAGGTGAAAAAATGCAGTCAGCTACTTCACACATGTCGGAGGGGGTGCGTGTTAGTTACAGCACTCCTCAGTAAGGAGTGGAGGTTAGCATCAGTAGAGGGGAAGTGTAGTGTAATTGGGTAATTGGACATGACTATATTAGGAGGAAAATTGGAGAAAAATGAAAAAAAAAATTGCATGCATGCAATTTGAATTCTATACACATGACCACATTACGGGGTTTAAGGTGAAGGGGTTCAATATTTCCAATTGCAGCTGTATATGTAGTGATATAGCAGTTTTTTTATTAAAAAAAGTGCTAAGAATAGTTGTTTTGTTTGTTTCTGCTGTTTGTTAAATCCTTGAAAACCCAGTCTCACAGGACCAGCCATTATCTCTAATGAGATTACTGTCTGGGAAAAGTTTCATCCATAACAAATGCACATTTTTCTAAATTTAGTAAGGAACCTTAATATTTTGGTTTGTTTCTGCACTGATGTTTTAGTGGGTAATGGCACAGTGTTCATATTTGTACCATGACTGTAGCTGCCAGTTCCTTTTGCATATATACACTGACCGGGCATAACTTTATGACCACTGACAGGTGAAGTGAATAACACTGATTATCTCTTCATCACGGCACCTGTTAGTGGGTGGGATATATTAGGCAGCAAGTGAACATTTTATCCTCAAAGTTGATGTGTTAGAAGCAGGAAAAATGGGCAAGTGTAAGGATTTGAGCGAGTTTGACAAGACTGGGTCAGAGCATCTCCAAAACTGCAGCTCTTGTGGGGTGTTCCCAGTGTGCAGTGGTCCATATCTATCAAAAGTGGTCCAAGGAAGGAACAGTGGTAAACTGGTGACAGGGTCATGGGCGGCCAAGGCTTATTGATGCACATGGGGAGCGAAGGCTGGCCTGCGTGGTTCGATCCAACAGACGAGCTACTGTAGCTCAAACTGCTGAAGAAGTTAATGCTGGTTGTGATAGAAAAGTGTCAGAATACACAGTGCATCACAGTTGCAGGGTTGTTTTGGCAGCAAAAGGGGGACCAGCACAATATTAGGAAGGTGGTCATAATGTTATGCCTGATCTGTGTATTTATTTCAGACTGTGTTGTCTCAACAGAAACACACATCACTGATATTCACTTCTATGTTATCTGATGATTTTCAGTCACAAATGATGATCATATTCAGGTGGTAGACTGTGTTAAGTGAAAACGGTTTTCTGAAGTACTTCCAAGCCCATGTGGCTATGTTATCACAGTAGAATGACAGTTTCTCATGCAATATCATCTGATGGTTTGAAGGTCATTCACATTGACAGTGGTTTCTGTCCTTGCCCTACACAGAGAGTACTGGAGCAGGGCAATAGCTTGACTCTCTGTGTTAAAATCCACTGCTGACTGGTGGAAATAAGCGACCATTAACTGCACAAGTGTTAGAGGAGGCAAGTGGAGGTGCCCAAGTGGTGCAGCAGGATATTCCTCTAGCACACCACCGCCGAGATTCTGAACTCGTCAGTTCAAAACTCGGCTTTGCCACCGGTCGGCTGGGCGCCATCTAGCGGGCATAATTGGCAGTGCCTGCAGCAGACAAAAAATGGCCACCATGGGATGACCAGACTATGTGGGTGGGGTCTTCAAACGCTGTGCAAGAACTGATTAGCAGATAGAGGCGCCTGTATAGAGGCGCTAAGGACCGTGCACGAGTCGGAGGAGGCGTGGGCAGCAATATACCCTCCTCAAACGCAATCAGGGATCCCCAGCAGCAGAAGACAGATTTACTACGCTAAATCGGGAGAAAAAATGGGAGAAATCACATAAATAAAATAGAAAAAAGAGGAGGCAATGTCTATGCTGTCTAGCCACTGCTAATTTCACACTACAATTCCTCTGCCACACGGATGATTTCCCAAGCTGGCTGAGGAACTGTAGCTGGGAATTAGTAGTGACTAGACTGGCAGAAAAAGGAGAGAAATGCAGAAAGAAAGAAAACAAGTGTGCTGCAGAACCACGACCAACCATTCTTTTTATACTTCTGAGCAAAGTACAGTTTTAAAACAGTTCCCCTTTGTGACTGTTGTATAGTAATTCATCACAAAATCTGTCTCTTTTGCTGCAGTGTACCTAAATTTGCTAACTTGGCATCTGAATTTTAACAAAACTGTGAATGGAAAATGATATATACAATAAAATGGCTCAGAATTTAATGGATAGGCTCCAGACCCACTGTGACCCTAATCAGAATAATGAGACTGGCTTCAATTTTTTCCTCATGCCTTTGGAGGTAGAAGCAATTTCCTTTAATGCCAGTTTGTGGACTTGCAGCAGGTATGAATTACCAGTTTTATAAATGATGGATGGATTGGCACCTTGTCCAGGGTCTATTACTGCCTTGCACCCAATGTTTTCAGGACAGACTTTAGACCCAGGTCAGCATTGATCAAGATGAAGCATTTACTGAAGATATTCACAATAAATGAATTTCAAAATCTAATTACTCTTTATCCAATCAATATGGTGCTTTACTGAGGAAGGTGCATTTCTATTTCGAGCATTTCAGTATGTGAATTTGATCCAATACCGAATGAAGCTATCGGATCAATACATGTTTTTTGTGGTGTGAATCCCAACCCAACCATAATGCCTCACTGTATATATTAAGCTTTATCATCCTGGTCCCCCAGTAAATCAACAGCTAACCGTGCAGATTAACACCACTCCTGCTTTATCTGATTTACCAGCTGCTGACGGACATAATCGGATGCAGAGCACAGGATCTTGGATCAGAGTGGCGATGAGCCTGGATCAGCATGTATCTGTATGCTAAAGTGCTGAGAAGGACGCCAATGCTATCATGATCAAGTGGGGAAAGTCGAGGCACGAGGCCATGCAGTCAGACAGAGACAAAGTGCTGCACCAGCATGTTGGATGAAACGATCTGTATTGGGTATCAGAACAGACGGAGCAGAAAAATTCCAGACAGCATGAAAGAGGCAGGAGGTCATTAATAGAAGGGCGAGGAAATTCAAAGTAGAAGAAGTAAAAGAAGAACTGAGGAACTCAACTAGTAGCTCTCTTTGATTGGTCATAAAAGCTGTGAATATAACTGGAGAAGACAGTGGAGACGAAAAAAACAACACTGAGTGGAAACAGAAAAGAGCTAATCTGCAGGGAGAATTATGTAATGTAGCATCTATGACTAAGCTACCTCTGTTAACAACCAGCTCTTTAATACAATGTGTCAAAAATAAAGAACTGGCTATACCACATTATATACCACATGCTGGGAATGTGAAGTCATCAGCCGTTTGAATATAAGCACTGCTTATCATCCATTTTAACATGTTTTTACCAGCATGGCTGCTTTTCTTCATATCTGTCCATTTGCACTTAATTCAATTTTCCATTTTTCTTCCAGCCTCCATCCCTTTAGGCCATTTCCTTCATTCCATCACCATGAAACCTAACACTAATTGCAAAATGTTGTTACTAGGGATGAGGATGATACTTGTGCGGGAGTAGCTTGAGATGTAGTTACCTTTTGTGAAGGCTTTTAACAGATGGGTTGAAGAAAGGGGGGGGGGGGGGGGGTCAAGAGAGCTTAAAGATTGAACAGATGTACAACTGACATCAAAAGTTTGCTTACTTTTTTAGGGGACATATACACTGATCAGCCATAACATTAAAACCACCTCCTTGTTTCTACACTCACTGTCCATTTTATCAGCTCCACTTACCATATAGGAGCACTTTGTAGATCTACAATTACTGACTGTAGTCCATCTGTTTCTCTACATACTTTTAGCCAGCTTTCACCCTGTTCTTCAATGGTCAGGACCCCCACAAGACCACCACAGAGCAGGTATTATTTAGGTGGTGGATCATTCTCAGCACTGCAGTGACAATGACATGGTGGTGGTGTGTTAGTGTGTGTTGTGCTGGTATGAGTGGATCAGACACAGCAGCGCTGATGGAGTTTTTAATTACCGTGTTCACTCACTGTCCACTTTATTAGACACTCCTACGTAGTTGGTCCACCTTGTAGATGTAAAGTCAGAGACAATCACTCATTTATTGCTGCTGTTTGAGTTGTTCATCTTCTAGACCTTCATCAGTGGTCACAGGACGCTGCCTACTGGGCGCTCTTGGCTGGATATTTTTGGTTGGTGGACTAGTCCAGCAGTGACAGTGAGGTGTTTAAAAACTCCATCAGCATTTCTGTGTCTGATCCACTCATACCAGCAGAACACACACTAACACACCACCACCATGTCAGTGTCACTGCAGTAATGAGTGACCATTAAAGAACAGCATGAAAGGGGGCTAACAAAGCATGCAGAGAAACATATGGACTACAGTCAGTAATTGTAGAACTACAAAGTGCTTTTATATGGTGAGTGAAGCCGATAAAATGGACGTGTGTAGAAACAAGGAGGTGGTTTTAATGTTATGGCTGATCAGTGTATGTAAATATGACTACAAAATGTAGATCTTTGTCCTACTTACTGAGGTCAGGTGTTTCAACCACATCCATTGCTTAGACGAGCTTTAAAAAAACTCCTTTAGATACCTGAACTCAACCCCACTGAATACTTTAGGGGTGATTTGAAACAATTATGAGCCAGGCCTTCTCATCCAATAGTTAGACACACAAAATGATCAGGGATTCACATACTTCTGGCCATACGTGGTTTGTTATGGCACAGCTCTTCACAACTCTTCTAATTTTTTGTAAATAAATTATTGAAACTAATACCTCTTTTACAAATACACTTAAGGCTACATATACAGCAACATCTGAGCTCTGGGAAACGAGTATTAATGATGTCATCTGAATGCTGGGAAAATGAGAATGGCTGGACGCACAGGATGTAGTTTACAAGCTGCCCATAATGACTAATAAACAATGCTGCTTGTCCTCCTTGCTAATTGTAGATTTCTGTACAGGGTGTAATTGCATGTACAAACCAAATATCAAAATGTTGAATCAAGCTGGGATATGTGAAGAAAGAATTTCATTGTACTGTACACCTGTATATGTATATATGACAAATTAAGGCATTCGATTCGATTCTATTCTATTAACAAAGTTTTGTCATTGGAACTAAGGACACCAATTGGCGTAGTTCAAATTCTTTTAATTTTTGCTTGATAGAACACTTAAGCTGTTCAACAGCAATATATTGTGCTTCATAATTTGCCATTATTTTGTAATGGGAGTCAGGTTAGGACTACAGGCAGGCTAGTCTAGAACCTGCATTCCCGTACTACACTACCATGCTGTTTTAATAGTGCAGAATGTGGCTTGACATTGTCTTGCTGAAACAACAAGTGACGTCGCCATTGACTAGATCACATTGTATGTCTCTCAGCGTTAATGAAGTATTCCCAGAGTAACTAACACACTCCCATATCAAGACAGACATTGGCTTTTAAACTTAGTTGGTAACAATCAGGATGGTCCTTTACCTCTCTGGCCCGGAAAACACTAAATACACTATTTCCAAAAACAATTTAAAAGGCGGACTCATCAGACCACAACACACATTTTAACTTTGCAATGGTCCATCCCAGTTGAGCTGAAGTCTATAGAACTCAGCAGCATTTTGGATGTTGTTTATATATTACACTTCTGCTTTGCATTGTAGAGTGTTAATTGCATTTGTATATTTGTTATCTGTGTTTACTGTCAGGGGTTTTCCAAAGATTGTTGAGTATTTGGTTATACAGTATTCATTACAAAAGCATGTTGGTTTTAAATATGGAGCCATCCAAGGTGTATGACCATACAGTATCCCTTTACTCACAGAGATTTCTCTGAATCTTTTAATAATGTATTAAAGAGAGACGGTAAAACTCTGAAATATTTTGCAATCATGCAGTGAGAACCAGTTCTTAACCTGGTGACCTCGACATATCCTTGCTTACAAATGACTAAGCTTTTTGTTAATGTTACTTTTATACATAATCATAACAGCATTATCTGTGGGAAATTTCAAAAATAGGTGTTTTTGGGGCACTCAGGTGGGGCAGCGGTAAAACACGCTAGCACACCAGAGCTGAGATTTGAACATGTTGGTTCGAAACTAAGCTCTGCCATCCGGCTGGGCTGGGCAGCTATATGCATACAGGGTGGGAAGCCGGATAGGGACCTCATAACTGATGCAATTACGACCTCTGCTGGCTGGTTGATGGCGTCTGCACAGAGTCGAGAAATAATGCGTTGATCAGGGTGTGGCTCTCCGTACACAAAGCTGATCTGCATATGAACTCGCCTTGTGCAGGTGAAAAGATGCAGTTGGCTACTGCACACGTGGGGGCGTGTGACAGTCTCGCCCTCCTCAATCAGAAGTGGAGATCAGCATCAGCAGAGGGGAAGCGTAATGCAATCAGGGTAATTGGATACGACTAGATTGGAAGGAAAATTTGGAAAAAGATGAAGGCTGTTCTTTATACTCCAATAACATTCCACCAAGGAAGGCTGACTACGCAAAATATTTTAGTTGAATCCCTCCGCCAAAAATTCTAGTTTAAAACCTAGACTCGAGGTCTCCTTGCAGTTCCAGTTCTAATCACACACTGATGAAAGCACCTCGTGAGTTCTCAAAGTTTTTCAATTTTCTGGTTTGGAACACTAAACTACATAAAAGCTGTGTCACACGGGTCAAGTGATTAAAATTTGTTGCATTTAATCAATCCAGGTTCTGCACTGTTTGTCGCTCCACCATATGGGCCTCTTTTTATGCTTGGTCCCTTGGGCCAAGAAGGGTTACCAAATTTAGCACAGTTACTTAGGTACAGAACAGGTCACTTGGAAAGAACTGCAGTCTTACATGTAGGATGATAGATTACAAATGTACTGCACCACAGGGTCCTGTGCAATGGAAAAGAGACACACATTCTTTACCTTATTTATGTATTTATTATATTAGGATTTCAACGTCATGTTTTACACACTTTGATTACATTCATGACAGGACAGGTAGTTACTGGTTACTCAAGATTCATCAGTTCAAGTTTTAATGTAAAACACAGTCATGGACAATTTTGGATCTCCAATTCACCTCACTCCCATGTCTTCCCTCACTGTGGGAGGACACCGGAGCTCCCGGAGGAAACCCACGCAGACCTGCAAACTCCACACAGAACGGACCCGGACTGCTCCACCTGTGAATCGAACCCAGGACTTTCTTGCTGTGAGGTGACAGTGCTACCCACCGAGCCACCGTGCCGCCCTCCTTTATAATTTAGAGCATCTAAAATCCCTGGACTTTTAGCATCATGGACCATGTTTGCATGAACTTTAGTTATCATTTATTTATTCATTGTCTGTTTTATCACCGCTTTATCCTACTCAGGGTCACAGTGGGTTCAATTCACTGGGCGACAGGTAGGAAACATCCCAGACAGGTCGCCAGTCCATCACAGGGCAAACACACACACACACACACACACACACACACTTTGGATTGTGGGAGGAAACCAAAGCACCCAGAGGAAACCCACACAGACATAGGGAGAACATGTTAACCCACACAGTAAGAACCAAGACCACTCCACCTTCTCCAGGTCAAACATGGGGAACTTCGGAACTGTTTTTTGTGTGACCAAATGCCTAAAACACATCTTAAAATGAATTTATGTTTATTCATAGGTCAAAAATATACATAAAGCATACCTAATGTTTAGTTACAATATATGGCCAAAAGTTTCCTACCTTTTTATAGCTTTACTTTTCTAAAAGGGCTTTCTGGGATAGTCTGTTTACAAGCATTTTTTAGGTCAGACATTAATGTTGCACAAAAAATTCCTAGCTCGAAATCAAGGGTCCAGTATATATCAATGTTCTATGTGTTCAATGGGGTTGAATATTGTGAGCTGCCTTGCTGCCTACTGGCTACCTAGGCAGCTGCCTAAGTAGAGAAGATTCTAATAAGACATAGACTTAAAAGGCAGATTATTTAGACGCACTACTAGAGATTATGTCCCCGCAGTTACCACAGTTGGCCTACCAAGCTAACAAAGTTATACTCAGGCCATTCAAACCAAAGGCGACACAACCCACCGTCTACCGAAAATGGTTATACAGTCACTGACAAGCCAGAATTTGCTTTACATAAAAAAAAAAAAGGTATATTTCCGAAAGGTATAGTTTCGAAATAAGGCACCTTAGTAGGCAGCACTTTAAGGTATCTAAGAATTCGAACAGCCTTTTCGGGAGTGTGCATATGATGACGTAAAATGCGTCTATGTAGAGAGCTCACTTGGATTTATATGTGGCTACAACACCTAAATCTTATAATTAGAGGGGGTGTTTACTTACTTTTGCCATATTGTGTACCATCAATAAATTAATCAACTAATTGAAACTAATTAAATTTAAAAAATTCAGTTTTTAAAGCTGAGTAGATGAACTGGCAGCATCTATCCTCTTTTCTCAAATTCATATGCTTGCCTATTATATAACTAAATTTTTCACCACACATTGCATCTTGTTTTACCCACTACACACACACACACACACACACACTAAGTGTACATCTGTCTGCATCCCACATGCCTGGTTTGGGCTCACAATAAAAGATTGATGCTAGTTTGAGTAGCTGCCAGAAAACATTAGTCAAGCCAGAGAGAACCCAGGAGCAGATGCTCCACCAGAGACGACTGTCAATAATGCAGCCCCTAGCTGGCTGAGCAGGAAAGAAGGGGGAGGAAAGTGATGGATGGAGGGCTGTAAATGTGAGGGAAGACCCTGGATGATATAATATCTAGAACCTGGGGGAGCAAGAACCAATTTACATATTAGCGATCATGTGTGATACTGTGTTTATAGAGCTGTGGGCACTGATTAATGTGATCTAAATCAGCTGATAAAACGTTTATTTTATGTCCATAATTACATTTTTAGAACAACAGGGTAAGCTAATCATGGAATGAGCTAAGAGACATGGATCTGGAGGATTTGGCTTTGATTCTTGCCTTTTTGTGAGATGTTTTCACTTTGTCATTGTAATCTAATTTATTTGACCTAAACGTGAAAAGCTTATTATAAATTGTTTCTAAGTGCTAGTGTCAGACTGCTGCCTCATTGGCTGTTTTTCTAACTTGCACCCAATATTTCTGGATAGATCAAACTCATAGCAGCCCTGCTCAGGATGACCCAGAAGATCCCTGTAGTGCCAAGCATCTATTACAGGGCATCACTCATAAATTTACTTGATTATTTTTACATTATTTTAGTACACCTCTCAAAACCATGCAGCAGATTTTCTTTTAAATAAATCTGCTGCATGGTTTCGAGAGGTGTACTAAAATACATCATTTTTCCACACATTTCTGCACCTGGTACTTGTCTACAAAATGCAACCTGCTTGAATATGTAGCACCTGAATATACAGTGCAAGTTTATTTGAAAGGTTGGGGGAGGAGATAATGGTGTGGGGCAGTTTATGATGGTTTGACCTGAACTTCCAGTGAACTGAGTGCTTCAATTTTTGTGTCAGCAGTTTGTAAAATGTAATTTCCTGTTTCAATAAGACAATTCCCTACGCACAGAGCGATAGTTTGGCTTGTTTGGTATTAGCAGTGGAACAACTTGACTGGTTTGCTCTGAGACATAACTGAGTCCATTCAACACATTTGAAATAAATTGGAACACTGTGAGCTCGTTTATTCTTCAATATTGGCACCAAACAACAGTATTGAATGGATGTGAAATCCTTGCAGTCATGCACCAAATGCTAGTTAAAGCTGTAGATGAATTAAAGCTATTTTATTAACAAAAGGGAACCAGGTTGTTCTGTTCTGTTGTTGGGATTTCACAAACCTTTTGCTTTATAGTGTACCTGAATGGGAAAAAATGAAAATTGAGATACATTTTTGTATTACTAACATACAGCTGGGCATCTGAACAGACATGATTGGGTATGTCCGAGGTGGAGGGGATGGCTTATGCCCTGAGATGGATCAGTGCACTGTCTAGGGTATTCCTGCCTTGCGCCCAAAATTAATAACATAATTGTTGAATGTTCCATCCTTTACATTTCTCAAAAGTGTTTTAGGTGTTTAAATGCATAGATGTATTTATATTATTATTTTTAATACATTTGCTTTACTATTTTATTAGCAAATATTTAACAGAACATACACACAGAGTGATACACAATATATAGAGTAAAAAGTGTCATGATGTGATGTTTTTCCTAGAACGCCCACAGTATCGCCCACTCCTGTTGTCTATTGAGCAGCATAAAAGGGATTTTTATGTGGAATATGAAACAGTAGTTCATGTGTGTGTATAGAAGGTGGGAGAGAAGAAATGTGTGTTGGCTTGCCTGGGTGGAAAAATGCAGGGTCACTCAGAGAGCAGTAAAAAGACTTTTATACTGCTCATTCCTTCTCATATCTTTCACTCCATACCCTTCATTATGTAGTTTTTTATGTATATATGTAATACATTAAGAAAAAAACAACAAGTTGTCTTAGTAAGATGGTTTAAATGATTCTGGATTATTTTACTGTACTGAAAATATAATTTTTTAGCGATCTTTAGTGTGTCCAATTTTTACCCAGTTGCACTGCGCTTTCTCTCTACTCGTGCTGACCCCCGTCCCAATTGAGGAGGGCGAACTGACACACGCCCCCTCCGAAACGTGTGCAGTAGCCGACTGCATCTTTTTTTTACCTGCACGAGGCGAGTTCATATGTGGATCAACCTTGTGTATGGAGAGACACACCCTGATCATTTATGCCTCGTCTCTGTGCAGACGCCATCAATCAGCCAGCAGAGGTCATAATTGCATCAGTTATGAGGTCCCTGTCCGACTATTCCCTCTGTGTATGAACAAGCCAGTCGTTGTTCAGAAAACTGCACAGCCCAGCCGAATGATTATAAAAATTATAAATTGGAATTTAATGAATCGCCGAATACATTCCCGTTTACGTTAAATAATATGTTTAATTTTTCTAATCAGCAAAATATTTCGTCATTCTTTAAGCTCTATGGATAAAAGTATTGTCATCCTAGTTAGTACCTAAAAAGTTTAGTAAAGTCTAGTTTAACTGGTAAATATACACGAGGGCTCTTCAAATAATTTCTGCACCTTTAGTCACTTTCTAATGCATTTGTTCCAGCGTTGTACCAACTTTTTAATGCCATCAGCAAAAAATGTTTTTGGTTGAGTGTGTAGCCACTGATGCACCGCTGCTTTCACATCATCATTACATAAAAATCTTCTTCCCCTGAAAGCTTCTTTGAGCATCCAAAAAGGTGGAAATCAAATTGCACTAAATCCAGACTATAAGCTCTCTCTCAGTCTCTTAGACACGACTCCTCCCATCCTCACCGTTTCCAATGAAAATATAAAAGTGCGGAAACTTTTTAAAGATCCCTCATATATAATAAAATCTTTTCACAATATTTTATGGTAGATGGTAAAAGACCTATTTTTTTGCAATCTTGCATTAAACAGTGTAACTTTGAAGGTTATGCCCTGTCCTAACTGCATGTGCAATAACATATACAGTATATACTGTATATATATACACTACAATATACACCGATCAGCCATAACATTAAAACCACCTTCTTGTTTCTACACTCACTGTTCATTTTATCAGCTCCACTTACCACATAGAAGCACTTTGTAGTTCTACAATTACTGACTGTAGTCCATCTGTTTCTCTACATACCTTTTTAATCTGCTTTCACTCTGTTCTTAAATGGTCAGGACCCCCACAGAGCAGATATTATTTAGGTGGTGAATCATTCTCAGCACTGCAGTGACAATAACATGGTGGTGGTGTGTTAGTGTGTGTTGTGCTGGTATCAGACACAGCAGATTGAGTGGATCAGACACAGCAGCGCTGCTGGAGTTTTTAAATACTGTGTCCACTCACTGTCCATTCTATTAGACACTCCTACCTAGTTGGTCCACCTTGTATATGTAAAGTCGGAGACGATTGCTCATCTATTGCTGCTGTTTGAGTTGGTCATCTTCTAGACCTTCATCAGTGGTCACAGGATGCTGCCCACGGGGCGCTGTTGGCTGGATATTTTTGGTTGGTAGACTATTCTCAGTCCAGCAGTGACAGGGAGGTGTTTAAAAACTCATACCAGCACAACACACACTAACACACCACCACCATGTCAGTGTCACTGCAGTGCTGAGAATGATCCACCACCCAAATAATACCTACTCTGTGGTGGTCCTGGGAGAGTCCTGACCATTGAAGAACAGCATGAAAGGGGGCTAACAAAGGATGCAGAGAAACATGTAAAACATGTAAAACATGTAAAACTACAAAGTGCTTCTATATGGTAAGTGGAGCCGATAAAAATGGACAGTGAGTGTAGAAACTAGGAGGTGGTTTTAATGTAATAACACAATATGAAGGGCCTTGCTTTGGGGTCTAGCAGTGGCAACTTGGCACTGGTGAGGCTTAAACCGGCAACCTTCTGGTCAATAATCCACTACCTTAAATGCTAAGCTATTACAGCTGCCCAGTTGCCAAACTTTTACATGAACTGTAATGGAAATAAACCACAAAACCCAGATGCAACTTGTTTGTGTTAATGCCGGCAGGAAACATCCTAAATTACTTAATATAGACCTAATTACTGTTGTACTTATTACAGTGCACAGAAGTAGAGGGTAAAAAACATTTGGGACTTGGTTTACTCCACTCGACGGTGACATTAAAACAAACAATGATGTAATGGTACATCATGACACAAGTACATGTCCGGCATACAATTAAAAATATATATAATCTTTACTTTTGGAAAGTGGATTAAAAACATTAGAATGGCCGAAATACAAAACCAGAATTTAAAAATGGATCCATATTTGTGTGGTCTTTCCTTTACTTAGTCCTTACATCCTATCATCCAGTTGTTTGACACCCCTGCCTCAGCTCTTTGTGTTACCATAGCAATGCACCTCGTCTCCCTTTCCGTTCTCCCTCCTCCATTGTGATGGAGCTGCTGTTTTTCTTGCTCCTCTGGAAGCGTCTCACGCTCCAGTTATGAATGCGCTGCCGGTGTTAACGAGGGAGCTGGCTAATTGCATAGCAGGGAGTCGGGCTTAGGGAGCACGGGTGCGCCACATGGGAGCCGGTTTCCTATGCAAAACAACCTTCCATCTGAGCGCACACATAAACCAACTGTATATTCTGTTAAATATACCCCCCCCCCCCCCCCCCCGCCCCCCACACACACACAAAAACCAAGTGCATAGTGCAACACATGTCATTGTGCGTACAGAAAGAAAGATCTGAGACAGAACCCACACTGTATTAAGTGTAAATACAGTACGTGGGCTGCCGGCGCTACTTTCCTAGCAGACAGCGAGCCCTCAGGCACTAATATGTTTCCATTATAATGTGCCGTCTGAGGCGTGTGAGCAAACCATCATTATGTCACACAGTTACAGAAGGCTGCTGGAAACAAACCATTCTAAAGGCGCCGCACTCATCTAGACGTCCTTATTGTCACACCAGCCCTACCGATCAGCCATAACATTAAAACCACCTCCTTGTTTCCACAAGCACTGTCCATTTTATCAGCTCCACTTACCATATAGAAGCACTTTGTAGTTCTACAATTACTGACTGCAGTCCATCTGTTTCTCTGCATGCTTTGTTAGCCCCCTTTCATGCTGTTCTTCAATGGTCAGGACCCCCACAGGACCACTACAGAGTAGGTATTATTTGGGTGGTGGATCATTCTCAGCACTGCAGTGACACTGACTTGGTGGTGGTGTGTTAGTGTGTGTTGTGCTGGTATGGCGCTGATGGAGTTTTGAAACACCTCACTGTCACTGCTGGACTGAGAATAGTCCACCAACCAAAAATATCCAGCCAACAGTGCCCTGTGGGCAGCGTCCTGTGACCACTGATAAGGGTCTGGAAGATGACCAACTCAAACAGCAGCAATAGATGAGCGATCATCTCTGACTTCACATCTACAAGGTGGACCAACCAGATAGGAGTGTCTAACAGAGTGGACAGTGAGTGGACACGGTATTTAAAAACTCCAGCAGCGCTGCTGTGTCTTATCCACTCATACCAGCACAACACACACTAACACACCACCACCATGTCAGTGTCACTACAGTGCTGAGAATGATCCACCACCCAAATAATACCTGCTCTGTGGTGGTCCAGTGGGGGTCCTGACCATTGAAGAACAGGGTGAAAGCAGGCTGAAAAGGTATGTAGAGAAACAGATGGACTACAGTCAGTAATTGTAGAACTACAAAGTGCTCCTATATGATAAGTGAAGCTGATAAAATGCACAGTGAGTGTAGAAACAAGGAGATGGTTGGATAAAACCATGCACTACACCAGCGCATCAAATGCGCATCAAGAAGAATAAATACACCGCATGAACAAGTAGCAGCATTAGTGCCGATAGGGTCTGATTTATATTCTCTACATGATGTATAGCAGATACTCATTCCCACCTCTGCTAACAGTCAAATGTGGTAATGCAGCCCAATGCAAATGTCAAGCACAGGGGACACCAATTTTTGTTTTTCAGTTATTTGTTTATTTTACTCAGCCTATTTCTAGTTTAGCATCATGATGCCGCAAGCAGGTAGTGTGGGCGCCACACAGCTCCAGAGTTCTGGAGATCTTGGTTCAAACTCCACCTACAATCAAAGTCTTGTGGGTTTCCCACTACCTGCACACTTAACCATAACAGCAAATATGCCAGCTAGTGTAAGAGTTTTTTCTTATGCATAAGTTATTGTCATTTTTTTCACAATTAAACTATCCTAAGTCCCTAATTTTCCTTCAAATCTAGTCATATCCAATTACCCTAATTACATTATGCTTTCTCTGTACCGATACTACTAACACACGCCCCCTCCAACACGTATGCAGTACCGACTGCATCTTTTCATCTGCACGAGGCGAGTTCATAAGCCCTGGTCAGCGCATTATCCCTTGTAACTGTGCAGGCGCCATCAATCAGCCAGCAGAGGACGTAGCTGCATCAGTTATGAGGAACTTTGGTTCAGCTCATCCCACCCTGTGTGAACAACAGTCGATTGTTGTTCATGTAGCTGCCCAGCCCAAACGATGTGGTTGAAATCTCAGCTCTGGTGTGCTAGCGAGTTTTACCACTTTAACGTCTTTACTGCAAAGTACAGATGACCAAATCTGATTCGTCTGCTCGACCTGTAGTCACTTTTCTTTCTGTAGCACGCTTGTTAACTATTGTAACAATGCGCAGTCACCCAAGCGAGGTAGTGCAGAGATGGCAGATATATTGGACATCCCATTCTAAACCATGAATGGGCAACTTTACACAGTCTCCACTCCCCTGGAAGGCTTTCCATTTAGGCTTTACCATTTGTAAGATCTGATGCTAATGCTGAATGAGAAGGCCTGACCTGAAATTGTTCAATGGGGTTAAGGTCAGAAGTCTGGCCACTGGAGTTCCTCCAAACTAGATTTGTCAAGCCTTCTGTTTCCTGACCTCACTTTGTACAAAGGGGTGCAGTCATGCTAAAAACAGGAAAGAGCCTTCCTTAAACTGTTGCTACGAAGTTACAAGCATACAATTTATTTTACAGAATTGATTTAATAGACCTGTTAGCAATGGGCGTAGATGCTACACCTGAACTTAATTATTAGAAGAGTTGTCCACATATTTTTATGCCCATATAGCAGTCATGTTAATTCAAAGCGACTTTTAATAGAGACCAAAGGCAATCCAGATAATTAAAGGTTAAGGGCAAACTGTGACAATCTGAAAGAGATGGAGCTTAAACCAAAGACCTTCCAATAACTACTCCCATACCTTGGTTTAGATTTTTGCTTAAAGGTCATTTCAGAAGGTGAGCAAACTGTATTATTGACTCAAACAGTGGGACAATATGAGCATAAATATCACATCCACATTGCTGGTATTTGTCCAGATTAAGAAAACTACTGGCACCCAGGTGGCATGGCAGGATATTCCGCTAGCACACCAGGGCTCGACTGGATGCTCCCTAACAGGCACAATTGGCAGTCTCTGCAGCAGACAGAATCCAGCCATGTTTATATTGTATATATTGCACCTATTTAATCTTCTACAGTAGGATTGAATTAGTGTGAGAAATTTTGGGGTCACTGTGCATTGGTCTGTGTGTTCTAGTGTGAAGTGCCACTAAATGGCCGGATTTAAGTTTTTCCACTTCGAAGTTCATTGGATTCACAGCTTCTGTCTTTACTTTCAGCCCAAATTAAAATCTACGTTCTGTATGTGCTTAGAATGCTGTTGAATAAAATGTTAAATCATTTGTAATTATTTCATTATCACTTGTCAGATTTCTCGGCATCACAACATCTCAGCATCACACCATCTTACCTCACGGTACAGCTGTTTCTCAGAGAACAGAACAGAATAGAACACATGTACAGTACAATGAAATTCTTTTTCTGGGTGTCCCAGCTTGTTTAAAAGCTGGGGTCAGGGCACAGGGTCAGCCACTGCAAGGCGCCCCTGGAGCCAAGAGGGTTGAAGATCATGCTCAAGGTCCCAACTGTGGCTACATGGCAGAGCCAATATTCTAAGCTACAACCTTTCAACTGATAGCCTAAAGCTCTACTCACTAGGCTACCACTGACCATCAAGTTGGGAAAAGTAAACGTGCTATACTGTAGGAGTAAAGTAAAGCATTAAAACATGCTAGCCCACCAGTTCTGAGATCTCGAGTTTGAATCTCAGCTCTACTATCAGATAGCTGGGCGCCTACCAGACACACGACTGGCTGTATGTACTGTATGTAAAGGGCGGGACAATGGCTGAACAGGGTTTTCTTATAACTGCTGCAATTGTAGTCTCTGTTGGCTGATCGATGGCGCCGGCACATTAGGTCCGAGTCGCGTGACTCTCGTGCATGTGAAAAGAGGCGGTCGGTACTACTCACATTTTAAAGGGCGCGTGTGACGATTTTGTCCCTCCTTGGTCAGGAGTGGAAGTTTTGCAGCAGTAGGGGGTTATGAGAAATGTGATTGGGTAACTGGACAGGACTAGATTGGGAAGAATATTGGGGAAAATTGCATAAACAGAAAATACAAGAAGAAAAGAAGGTAGGGGGAAATAAATAGGTTGACCGAAGTGTAGGGTAGCAATGCTAACAAAC
Source organism: Trichomycterus rosablanca (assembly GCF_030014385.1). Lineage (NCBI taxonomy): Eukaryota > Metazoa > Chordata > Actinopteri > Siluriformes > Trichomycteridae > Trichomycterus > Trichomycterus rosablanca. The sequence goes on along the minus strand of NC_086007.1, from coordinate 11,234,730 downwards.
CATTGGCAGAATATATTTAATTTCTCTCCCTGTCTTTATGCCTTTTTCTTAGGTGGACACGGAGGTGCTGGACCCACGTGGTCGCTCTCCTCTACATCTGGCCGTAACCCTCGGCCATTTGGAGTGTGCTCGGGTGCTGTTGCATTATGGAGCTGACATTAGTAAAGAGAACAGCAACGGATGGACAGGTATGACTACAACACTGCATGTTTAGAGCAGTCTGTTATTTTGTTATTTTAATAGTGTATTATAATCTGTATTCCCCTCTTATGACAATTTATTTTCTACAAGTGCGGCACCCGACTACCTGCACACTTAACCATAACAGCAAATATGCCGTCTAGTGTAACAGAAGAGTTTTTTCTTTTGTTTGTCATTATCATTTGTTTCACACTTAAACAATTTTTAGTCTACAGACTACAAGAAATCAATCTTTTTTTAAACATCCTCACTACAAATTCAGATGACCAAATCGGATTTGTCTGCTCAACCTGTAGTCACCGTTGCTTCTATAGCCCATTTGTTAACTATAAAAACAATGCATGGTCACCCAAGCAAGGTAGTGCAGAGATGGCAGATGTGAGTATATCTAAAACAACAGTTCACATGATAACGCTGTATTGACTGTAATGTCATGAGACGATTTCACACCTAGGGTCTAATACTTTTATGATGTAATCCATGTTTAAATATTTCTTCTCTCCCTTTCTATACACTCATTTTTGAAACATATGTAATAAGTAGCAATACCAATCTGATACCGTCATTTCTCCTCTCAAACAACTAAGCAGTAATAATACATGTCTCAATGCACCATGGTTAAACTAGCTATCTAAATAACAATGCTCAGACTGTGAAACAAATATTCTAAAGGAATAAATACAGAACCTACAACATCACACTTATGCAAAACTGCTGTTTTTATTTTCACTTTTACACACAGAACATTCAGCAACATTTTTGGTTTCACTTACGTTCGAGCTGTTGTACGTGACACATCTGGCTTTACGGCGTGTCGTCCAAAGTGTCTACAATTGGAAGATGTAGATGTCAATCGAACGCGATGGACCAATTAGAATTGAAGCAGAGTTTGTCACGTTTTTAGATTATTAAAAACCAAAGCGCGCTTATTAAAAAACCCTTCTGGATTTTGAAGAGGACATCTGTGGCTAATCGGGGAAACAGTGTAGGTTAGGGTTAGGGAGATATGTGAGATATCTATAAGTCGGGACAAGATAGGTTTTCTTTATCTCAGGTGAGCGATTTATCATTTAGAAAGCGGTTTTTATTGTGTTTAAACAGTGTTTTTAGATGTGGCAGTAGTAGATGATTTTTTAAAATGCTAAAAGTTCAAGTAGATTAGTGTGTTTTAATTTCTGAATGGCTGTTGCAGATGAGTTGTAGATCAGTGGCACATGGTAATGATGTCATCAAGATGCACCTTGTTACAGCAGTTGCTGTGTGAGCTCCGGCTCCGTTGGAGCGTACCCTCGTGTGTTATTTGCTTTACACACAAACAGTGGCCTTATTTACATTGTGTTATTTATATTAAGTGTTACTTACATTAAGCAACAGTATCAGATCAGATTGCACATTTTTTTCCTTCCGATATCTGATCCAGTGATTTGGGCCAATATCGGACTGATACTGATACAGAGTATCGGATTGGTGCCAGCCCTAGTTATAAGTAACGTGTCTCAGTTAAAGTCAATGTATACGTTTTCACAATGAGGCACTGTGTCATCCATGGGAGAGTTGCAAAGGGCAACCCACTGCTGAAACATGAACTCATCTTGTATTTGCCAAAAACATTTATATGACCCCCAAAACCTTTGGGATAATAATCTGTGTACTGACATGTCACAGGTGAAACGTTTTTGAAGCGTTGGCCCTTTTACGTCTGGCATAAAGCTAAACACTGGAGTCAATCAGCAGTTCATTCTCAAAAACCCGTAATGTAGCTAAATTAAAACAATTCTGCAAAGAACATTACGCTAAGATCTGCCTACATAACAATGTAAAACACTTTGGTTTTGACTAAATCTTCATCTTTAATAAGTGAAATCAGCCTGTAAAAGCTGCATTTGGTGTTTACTCATGTTATCTTTACATTTAAGTGAAGGGCAAATAATATTTCCCAGCAATGTAACTATGCACAAGTGCAAATATTTACAGAACTGTTTCTCTCTTTGTTTCACCTCTTTTTCTGGAACAGTTATACAGGAGGCCATTAGTTTACGAGATCCTGAGCTGGTACGGTTGGTTCTGTGTCACCGGGACTACCAGCGCACCATTAAGAGACTGGCAGAGATCCCCCGTCTACTGGAGAGACTGCAGCAGGTCAGCATTTAGCAACACACAGCAGATTGTGTAGCTTTGACTGAAAACTAATAACCGACTGATCACAAATAGACTCTTGTGCATCTTAACAACAAGAGAAATGTAATACAGTTTGGTCTTTAATTCAATTTAAATATGAGATGGAAATAGAAGCATTTTTTCTACCTTCTGATGACACAATGCAGACACCATGTACTAGTCTCAGCCCTCACATATGAGATCCTTTTAAGCCTGGTTAATGCTTCTCCCAAAAGCAATGAATGAAAGCCTGGGGTGTTAATGGTTTATCAGAACAGCAGGAGGTTTAACGTCTGTCATCACTCGGGTGATCCGAGCTTAATTCCTAGCATGCTACAACAGAGACGAGCATGTTCAGATGTTCATTGTGAGATGTGCAAGACTTCATCAATTCTGATTCCAGCAGAAACAGCTCCACAACTGTGCCAAGAAAGAGAAAAGTGCAACTGGCGATAAATAAATAATGAGATGGTGTTTAAATATATGGATTAGGAAAATAAAATTATGATGTCTTGCTTGTCAGGCAATAAAAGAGTTTAGTATATATTATTAGATAAAGAGAATAGATAGATAGATAGATAGATAGATAGATAGATAGATAGATAGATAGATAGAGAGAGAGAAAGAGAGAGAGCGAGAGAGATAGGCTGCTGCTCTCTATGGAGCTTAGTGATTTATTGATTAATGCACAGTGGTACTGCAACTTTTAAGACCCAGTATTGCCAGTATGTAAACCATACATGCCACACATACATTTTTAGCTTGGTAGCACTAGTAGTGCAATTATTGTAGTGCAACTACTGTATAAGATCTGCAGCTTCGTCTTTCTTTCAAGCATCTGTTTCCTTCAGATTGTCATTATGTTTAATTTTATGGGGTATTAATTACTTCGGGTCTTGGCAAATAAGTCCTGAAGGACCTGAGACTGTGCCCACACAGCATATGTATATTCAACACTTACAACACACTAATTTTATTGAAAATATAATATTAAAACCTTGCTCTTGATTTTAAACCATTTGATTTTGTAAATACAGTTCCAGTTTAAAAGTACCACCTTAAGGTGCTTGGCATGCTTTACAGTGGTACTTGTACACCAGTTAGCGAACCATTGGCTACTAATTGTGAGCCTGTCCAGCTGATAGTATTTAACCAAACTGTCTAGCTAAATTTTAAGTTGCTTTGGATAAAATAAACACATATACATTTAACTTAGCAAAGCAAATTGATTTTAATAGGAGTGCCACTAAATGCTGTGTCACAAACCACATACTACATGTACCGGTGGTGGTGTATTGATTTGAAATCCTGGTCGGTATAATATTTTGTGGTTTGGGCATGGATTTTACTCCAATTACACACAGTACAAGTCTGCACTTTGCCATGCTAAAGCTCTTGGCTTGGCTGGTAAAAGTGGCATATGCAGGCTCATGTGCTGCTTAAGCGTATATGATTTGGTAAGCCACAGAAAACGATAAGACTGACATTTAACTTTGTAAACAGAAGTAACAATAAACATTACTGAGCTAATACTGGGCAAAGGGCAGTGGTAGTTTAGTGGATACTTGACTAGTAATCAGTAGGTCATTGGTTCAAGCTCTACCACTGCCAGGTAGTCACTGTTGGACCCTTAAGCAAAGCTCTTAACTGTCTATACTGTTCACAATTGTTAGTTGCTTTGAAAAGCAGGTGGCTGGTTCAAGCTCCACCAATGTCAAGTTGCTACTGTTGGGCTCCTGAGCTGCTACTTAACCCTCAGTTGCTTGCCCTGTAATTGGTCACAAATGTAAGTCGCTTTGGATAAAAGCATCAGCTAAATTCAGTAATTGTAAATGTAAGTCTAACTCCACAAGTTACAATTCTATTTGAGGGCAGCTAATACTGATGCTAGAATTTTTCTGTTCTGTTTTGTTTCTTTGTAATTGCTCAGTCTTTTACAGCACAATACTTTAGCTTTCTGTGTGCAAAAAGGAACAAAAAAGAACCCAGTCCGGCCGTGTAGGATGCTTAATGCTAAAATTATTTACAAAATCACTTCTTTGTGTTAGCTTGCACAGTTTGTTTGTTTATTAGGATTTTAACGTCATGTTTTACACTTTTGGTTACATTCATGACCTCACTTGCATGTCTTTTGACTGTGGGAGGAAACCAGAGCTCCCTGGGGAAACCCACACAGACACGGGGAGAACATGCAAACTCCACACAGAAAGGACCCGGACCGCCTAACCTGGGGATCGAACCCAGGACCTTCTTGCTGTGAGGCGACAGTGCTACCCACCAAGCCACCATGCCGCCTACATAATCTTTGAGTTTCGTAGTCTGTACAGCTTGTGGAATATGTTGCTATAAAGTTTATAAAGCCCCTGTTTGTCATTTATAGTCACGTGGGATATACAAGTGTGGTTATACAGTGGTACCTTGAAACTCAACGTCAATTGGTTCTGGGAGTGGCGTTGAGTTTAAAAGGTGTTGAGTTTAGGTATATTTTTTCCCATAAGGAAACCTGTTCCATGGTCCCGTGGAACTGCATGTATTTTAGGCTAATGTACACTGAAAATAGCACAAATATAATATAAAAACACTGAATTAAAAAACTGATTCTTACAATTTCTCAGAACCCTGAGCTGTAACACAAGTTTAAAAGTGAAACAGTGAGAAAAATCCAGCAAACACAGATACATGTGGACACTTTCAGAGTGAATCTGACGGTTATTCCACACAAATGCAGATTTGTCTCATCTGTGCACTTTTTTTTCTCCCCCCTTTTTCTCCCACTTTAGCACATCCAATTTCTGCCCGTCAATCATCCTCTCACTAATGCTGGTCCCTGCTCCTGATTGGGAAGGACGAGGCTGCTCCACGCCCCCTCCGACACATGCACAGCAATCGAACATCTTATCACCTACACTTGACGAGTGCAGTGCAGTACAGCGCTGTGTACGGAGAGCCACACCCTCTACCGCACTCCTTTCCCATCTCCGTGCAGGCGCCACCAACCAGCCAGCAGAGGTCGTAATCGCACTAGTCTGCAAGAGAGTCCCCATCCGGCTTAATCCCGCCCCCTATCTGAACAACAGGCCAATCGTTGTTCATGTGGCTGATCAGCCTCAGCCGCCTGGTAGAGCCGGGATTCGATGCGATGTATTCGAGATCTCAGCTCAGGTGAACAGCGTGTGTTTTTACCGCTGCCCCACCTGAGCGGCCTCATCTGAGCACTTTGATGATGTTTTACTGCACCACTCAAGCTGAATGCTGAGCAAAATTGTTTACATTTTCTGTCTTTCAAAGAAATACCAACACAATAACCTCCTGAGACCCGAGCTTTGATTTTTTCAATGCATTTTTTCTATTCCTTTTGTTTTTAACCTTATTAGTTGGGCGGTACGGTGGCTCAGTGGGTAGCACTGTCGCACACTGTCACAGCAAGAAAGTCCTGGGTTCGATCCCCAGAAGGGGTGGTCCGGGTCCTTTCTCTGTGGAGTTTGCATGTTGTCGTGTGGGTTTCCCCTGGGTGCTCTGGTTTCCTCCCACAGTCCAAAGACATGCAAGTGAGGTGAATTGGAGTTACTGAATTGTCCATGACTGTGTTTGATATAACCTGAATCTTGTGTAATGAGTAACTACCGTTTCTGTCATGAATGTAACCAAAGTGTAAAACATAATGTTAAAATCTTAATAACGAAACAAACAAACTTTATTCGTTTTCTAGTACTTTTGCTACCACTAGATGGCAGACAAAAGTGTCCACTAATGGGGACAATCGGTCTAAGTTTAGCAGGTCAAGGAATAAGGCATAACAAAGCCAGAATGTAATGTCCTCATATGTGACACCACAACACACGAGTAAACCACAGCCACCAACTTGGTTCCTGTCCCACATGCTAATCTGTCATAAAGTTCTTTTGCTAGTGCAAATATCCTGTCTTGTGTAGTCGGTCCCTGAGCACTTCCTGATTTTTATGAGTCATCTTTGTCCACAAGAAATACTTGAACCCTTCCATCCTGCCTAATGCTCTGCTTATCTCACCAAACAGATCCTATATAAACCCTATAAACCATCTGTCTCCTTTCTACTTTTTATTGTTCCCCAAACCCACCCCACTTCCTCTTTCTCCCTCTCTCTCAGGCTCAAGACTTTTATGTGGAAATGAAATGGGAGTTCACAAGCTGGGGTATGTACACAGTGTTTTTGCATTTTATTAATTATTGATACTTAGAGCATGCATGTGGTATCATATAAACGTCTGGATGTTTAGACTGAGCTGGTCGACATTCTGAGCACAGCTGTGGCATTAACAATATGGGTATGTGGTGGTACAAGGTTATCAGGTTTTATCAATCACTGCCCAACAGTCATGTGGTCCAAAACTGACACCCATTTCTGGTTACACTACTATAAAAACCTAGTGTGCTTGGGAATGCTGGATTTTTACATTTGGAACATCCTTCTAACAACCAACAACACAAAGCCATCAACACAAAGCCATCAAAAGCAATCACCTGTTAACATAGTAAGTAAAACACACTGGTCAGAGTATTAATAAAGCCCTGCTGACACAGGGAGAACATACAAAACACCTCACAAACAGTCACCACAAGCAAGAATACAACTCAGGTCGCCAGGATCTATGCTGCTGTGCAGCACTGGCTCTACTAGCTGTGCCATCAAGTTTCTATATTTCATTATTTTTCATTTCATGTCATTTTATTATCATGTTTTACCACCACTTTATCCTGGTCAGAGGTGCAGTGGGTCCAGTTTCCCCTGAATAACTGGACACAGTGCATTAACACACCCCGGACAGGATGGCAATCTATAGACAGAGGGCATCCACACAAACGTCTTCTCCCGCTGCTACTATGATAACAATCTCTGGGACGGGTCAGGGCACCTGCCCGAGTATGTTGGGCGGGAAGGGGAGGGGGGTTGGCACATAGAGCATAGCGTGAAGCTCTGTATGCAATAAGGCTGTGTGTGGGAACCCAAAACTGGTAGGTGATAAAAAAGCGGCTGGCAACTGGGTGCATGTCAGAGAGGGTGTGCGATGGTCTATAGCGCTCCTTGGCCAGAACAGAGGTAGTGCAAGCAGATGTGGAGTTAAATTCAGGAGGAAAAAGGGGGAAGTACGGGTACATTGGGGCAGGAAAACAATAGTCCAAGACCAATCAGAAGCATATACCAGAGAGAGTTTCTTGTATCAGTGAGCGTTGGTGGAGGCTCAGCAGGAGTTGGAGAGATCACTTCTGGGCTCAGTGCCATCTGCATCTTTTTGCCACACTTCTCCCCCATCTCTCTATTTTTTATTTTGTTTTGTTCCAAGTCCAAGAAGTCCAATAAAATTGAGGTAATCAGTGTTTACTGACTTGCTTGTGTGCTGACATTGTTTTTTGGGTTCAATAACTAAATACTTACATTCTTGTTAATGGAATAACTTGAGGCTAAGAGTGAAGGTTAGGCTTCACCATTGGAATCACCAACAGGATGGACACCACCATCCTCAATACACAGACTCAAAGCAACATGGCTCTTTTGGAGCTGGGTTTGATCCTCACCTCAAGCCACTGTCTGTAGGGACTTTTGCATGGTCTTCCAATGGGTTCTCTGGTTTTCGTCCCCCTCCTTATACATGTATTGACTGCTCTAAGTGTACCTAGATTTCACAGAATTAGTGTGTGTTGTCTTGTCCATAGTGTATTCCTGCTTTGCCCCTAGTGTTCTGAGATGGTGTCAAAAAAAAAACTGGTTTAAAACTCAGTTGAGGACAGACCTGGTTGGTCACTGTATGTGTCTGAGGAAGAAAAGGCAAGATAAGGAGTCACCGCAATACTGGGCGTGAAATGAACCTTTTCCTGTGTAATATGCAATTTGCTGTGAAATTCAAACATTTAATGTTTGTGTTTAGCGATTTAACGTTTTTCATTTACTAGTGCCTCACGTTTACTAGTTAATTTGAACTGTGAGGTGGTCCTAGTGTAACAGAGCATCTTTAGAGTTTGCTGAGTCCATAAAAAAAGAAATAAACTGTAAATAGACAAACTTTCAAAAGCAGCATAGTTTACAGGCTTGTTCTTTTGAGGTGCAGCACAGACAACACAGAGATGATCATGTGTGTAGAGAAGCACACTTTTCCATTGATTATGGAATCCACAAAGGGACAAAATGCTTTCAATTTGTTAACACATACATCAAACATTGTCAGCACACGACACCACAGAAAAATCTGTTACACTAGCAATCCTACAGCAACTTTGTTAGCAATCGGTTAGTCAAAATGTCCAAGATGTTGAATTCTAAAGCAACTAAAAACACTACACGGGTAATTTCCAAACAGTTCTGTGGGAGTGAATTTTCTTATTTGAGACCATCGCTGGATGTTCTAGGTTTATATTCAACTATAAAGGTCGGCTGTGCTGTGTATTGTAGTTTCCTTTTATTCTATCATTCAATTTATGAGTGTTATTTAATGACTGCTGTGAAATGTCACTTTTATGTAAAAATCTGTGAAATCTGTGAAATTAAGCACACTTTCCTGGTAAGTTAGTAGGACCCTAGTTATGCAGGATATAATACAAATAGGTCGAGGTTTAGATGGCATGGTTCAGAATAGTGCTTTGGCGCTTCCCAATGTACTGTACTTAGATGTCCTTGTTGACAATGGTTTTTATGCATGCTACTTCCAAGTCTTTTATTATATATTAATTATTAACAGTGGTCAGATCTGACTTTTTTAAAACTTAATGGGATTTAATCTTTATAATGCAAAACAGTTGCAAAATATGTGTTTGTGTTTACCTCAGTGCCTCTGGTGTCGCGGATCTGTCCGAGCGACACGTATCGTGTGTGGAAAAGTGGCCAGTGCCTGCGGGTGGACACCACACTAATGGGGTTTGAGCAGATGACCTGGCAGCGAGGCAACCGTAGCTTCATCTTTAAGGGACAAGGTTATTAAAGGCTGATTAAAACTTATTCTATTTTTTTATTTTTAATAGGTCAAAGTATTCTTGCTATATTTTTAAATTGATTCAATTGCCATAGATTGCTTACCTCTGTATCACGTCTTCCTTTCCTCCTGATGCTCAGACTCCAGCGCCATGGTGATGGAGGTGGACCACGACAGACAGCTGGTGTTCTGTGAGACGCTGCCATGCCTCCCGTCCTCGCCCTCTTCTCGTCCCGACAGTGCCACTCTCGGCCTCTTGGGGGTGCTGCAACCAAGCGATGAGCAGGTAGCTGCTCGCCTCTCGGCGCCAGTTGTCACCACCCAACTGGATACCAAGAACATCTCATTCGAACGGTAGGTTGGAAGAAGTCTTTCATTCATTCACTTGAGCAGGGTGTGGAGTCTATCCTGGAAACACCAGCCACAAAGAGGGTTTTTTATTATTATATTAGGATTTTAAGTTCATGTTTTACACTTCTGGTTACATTCATGACAGAACAGCTTGATAAACTTACCTCTGTCTGCAGGAACAAGACGGGTATTCTTGGCTGGTGCAGTGAGAAAACAGAGGTGGTGAATGGCTATGAAGCCAAGGTACTGCCTTTACACCTAAAGCACAACACATATGCACTTAAATATTTATCACCGATTAAGTATAACATTATGACCACCTTCCTAACTGACTGGATTGCGACTATGTAGCCCCATACACAACAAACTGCGATCCACTGTGTATTCTGACACCTTTCTATCAGAACCAGCATTAATTTCTTCAGCAATTTGAGTTACAGTAGCTCGTCTGTTGGATCGGACCACACGGGCCAGCCTTCGCTCCCCACGTGCAACAATAAGTCTTGGCCGCCCATGACCCTGTCGCCGGTTTACCACTGTTCCTTCCTTGGATCACTTTTGATAAATACTGACCACTGCAGACCGGGAACACCCCACCAGAGCTGCAGTTTTGGAGATGCTCTGACCCAGTCGTCTAGCCATCACAATTTGGCTCTTGTCAAACTCGCTCAAATTTAACTGCTTCTAACACATCAACTTTGAGGATAAAATGTTCACTTGCTGCCTAATATATCCCACCCACTAACAGGTGCCGAGATGAAGAGATAATAACTGGTATTCACTTTAAGTGTCAGTGGTCATAATGTTATGCCTTGTTGGTGTATACATATAGTGCAGTTTATATTTACAGCTTCAACAACAAGAATGTGTAGTCAGCTTTTACGAGGAAAAAATGTCAGATCAATAGCATCAAATGTATAATTTACATATTTTTGTGTTTATTGTGTTCTAGGTGTACTGCGCCTCCAACGTAGAGCTGATCACCCGAACGCGGACCGATCATCTCGGTGAACAGCACAAAGCCAAACCCAAAAGTACGAAAGACTTACATTGTGGTCAAAAATATGTAGACACCTGTTCTAAGTTCAAGTGCCCTAGCCAAACACACTGAGTTTCTGTAAACCAAGATCTTGCTTTGTGGACTAGGGCACGGTAGGCAGATCAAATCACATCAAATCAAAGTGTATTTGTCACCTACAGGTCATACATGGTATAACTAGCAGTAAAATGCTTTAAATTCAGTCCCCCAGTGGAGGGATCGATCCAACAGTGTAGAGTATTAAGTCTAACTTTGGAAGTATATAGCTGGAAGCATGTAATTGCCTTTATATAACTGATTTATTACATCTATTAGCAACTGTTGTTGCTGAAACACATGAGTTCAATAATTAGAATTATACTTGTGTTCATATAGTGTATTTGGCACAACTATACATTGGTTTTACCCAGTCTGTTTCTGTGGTCCTGAACGCTTTGGGATCGTAGGTGTGTTTTTCCTAAAAAAAAAAGTGTAGATTCTTTGTTCTTTTTGTTTAGGTAGTAAAACTCCACTCCAGTCTTTCCTGGGCGTTGCAGAGCAACACATGGGGCACACCAATGGGGTAAGTGTACTTTATTGTAAGCCATTACACTTGCCAACCACCACTGAGACCCGGGTCGAATCTCAACAGGTGTTATCTGCCAGCCGGGTGTCTACACATGATTGGACATGATTGGCTATGTCTGGGGAAGGGAATGTCCAAAGCACTGCAATGTATCAAGGCCCTGTCTGGTGTGTATTCCCGCCCTACGCCCAGTGTTTCTGAGAAAACCAGACCCTCTGTGGCCCTGACCAGAATAAACCAGTGGTAACAACAAACATGAAATAATAAAACATTATTAATCCTGCCCCACATCATCCAGCAAACATTCAGCCTCTGCACTTGCATGTCATGTGTTTTTATTATTCTGGGAATATCCAGTTTCTATGTTTGGAGTGTATTAATGACATTTTCTGTTTTGGCAGTCTGGGAATATTTTTCCCTCTGCATTTGGCTTGAGTATGAGCTGGTCTTCATGAGATTTCTTAACCTCTTGAGACCCTGCAGTCACATATGGGGACATTACATTGGCTTTGTTATGCCTTACACCTCATTCAGTTTAATTTAGACCTGTTGTCCAGATTAATAGACACTTTTGAGTACTAAACAAAAAAAAAAAAGCATTTGAAGACTAAATCCTGTATTCATGAAGAAAGTAATTTTGTTTTCCGAGCTTTTAATTTCAATAAAAATAAGGAGATTGCTTCATAATAAAAGTCACCAAATAATACTGGTATTGAATCAAATATACATGTAACTGAACAAATAAAATACAGTGGTACCTGGTTCTGGGAGTGGCATTGAGTTTAAAAGGCGTTGAGTTTTAAGGTATTTTTTCCCATAAGAATGTATGGGAAACCTGTTAATGTGTTCTGTGGTCCCGTGGAACTGCATATATTTTAGGCTAATGTAAAATAATGGGATTGTTTTATAGACTCTAGACTTACTGATACCCCCTAGGGGGCCTTAGCCACCTGGCTGAGAACCACTACTCTAGCCTACAGGTTTTCAGTCCGTGCCCATAACCCCAATCGCATCTGTAGGAACGCCAAACTCCTCACCCAAACCATTCCCCAGCAAGCTTTGAAAAATATAAGGAATGTCTTGATAGTGTGTGAATATTATACAACCCCACATTTACAGTAAATAAACCACCAGCTTATTAGGATTTGGGGGAGCCAGGTAGTAATATGTTCTACATTATGTGTGTGTGTGTTACAGCAAACAATGGTGACCCAGACGTCCTGCCCAGTGACAAACACCAGAGCCCTGTCTGCAGAGGAATACTTTAATCCAAGTCCCAGTCAGTACCAAAAAGATATTGGTCAGCCCTGCCAACTCACCACCAAAACACAAAGGTGCTTATGTAAAATCTAACTGCTAACACATCTAATAACTCAAACATGTGTGTCACTCTAACACTGACGTCTTTGGTGACGTGTAGTTTAAAACAAAGTTTTACCTTGTCGCCCTGTGTTTCCAGGTTCAAGGCTAAGCTCTGGTTGTGCGAGTCTCATCCTCTGTCTCTGGCTGAGCAGGTGGCTCCCATCATCGACCTCATGGCCATCTCCAACGCCCTGTTCGCTAAGCTCCGAGACTTCATCACTCTCCGTCTTCCTCCAGGATTTCCTATAAAAATAGGTAAAGCACGGACAGGGACCTCATAACTGATGCAATTACGACCTCTGCTGGCTGATTGATGGTGCCTGCACAGAGTGGAGGGATAATGTGTTGATCAGGGTGTGGCTGTCCATACACAAAGGCTGATCCACATATGAACTCGCCCGATCGTGCAGGTGAAAAGATCCGGTCGGCTACAGCACACGTCGGAAAGGGCGTGTGACAGTCTCGCTCTCCTCAATCGGGGCGGGGGTCAGCACAAGTGGAGAGGATGCATAACGCAATCGAGTGAAAATTAGACGCGCTAAAAAAATTGGGAGAAAAAGGAGTCTGTTTTACTACCGCTTTATACTGGTCAGGGTTGCGATGGTTCCGATTCATCAGGCGAAAGTTAGAAAACACCCCAGGCAGGTTGCCAGTCTATCACAGGGCAAACAATCACACACACATTCACAACTAAAATTATTTTTGTATCTCAAATTAACCTGACTGAATGTCTATGGACTGTGGGAGGAAACTGGAGCACCAGGAGGAAATCCTCACGGACACGGAGAACAAGCAAACTCCACATAGAATGGACCCAAAAAGGTTGCCAGTCCATCACATGGCAAACACACACATACACATTCACACTTACGAAATTAACCTGTGGGAGGAAACCGGAGCACCTGGAGGAAACCCACACAGACACAGGGAGAACGTGCAAACTCTACATAGAAAGGACGGCCAGGGAATCAAACCCAGGCCCTTCTTGTTGTGAGGCCACAGTGCTATAGCGCTCCATCTGACATGTATGCTTTTTGATTTATTGCCAATTTGGCAGTTTGGTCATGTTCTTATTAATTGCATATTTAATGCATTTCTGCATTATGGACAATCCATTACTGGAGAACACCCAGTCTTTCATATGGGATGGATTTTTCCACGGCCAGGGAGTATTTACCATCAGTAAATACAAGATCTACAGAAAGTAAATATAAGATTTACCTGTGACAAACATAAAACAATCTGTTTATACAAAGGAGCTTTTTTTTGTACCTCCATCACTTGTGCCAGCGGGCGGCACAGTGGCTAAGTGGGTAGCACTGTCACCTCACAGCAAGAAGGTCCTGAGTTTGCATGTTCTCCCCGTGTCTGCGTGGGTTTCCTTCGGGTGCTCCGGTTTCCTCCCACAGTCCAAAAACATGCAGTCAGGTTAATTGGAGACACTGAATTGCCCTATAGGTATCTAGCCACTAGGATGCATAAACCAGTGCATTGTGGTGCCGGTCCCAAGCCCGGATAAATAGGGAGGGTTGTGTCAGGAAGGGCATCCGGCTTAAAACTGTGCCAAATTAATAATGCAGATCACGATCCGCCGGCAACCCCTAAGGGGAGCAGCCGAGGAAATAGAGTTCACCTGTGCCAGCACCTTGACCAGACAGTTGGTCTATTGCAGTGGAAGGAAGGTGAATCCTGAACCCTGACTCAGACATATAAAATAAGCTGGGGTCAGCCATTGTACGGTGTCCCTGGAGCAGACAGGCCCCAACAGTGGCTGCAGAGCCTGGATTTGAACCGGCAATCTTCTGACTGGTAGCCCAAAGCTCTAACCACTAGGCTACCCGTCCCATAATAACAATAATAATATAGTCAATAAAGCACATTAAATCCACTCCCTCACTACTGCTATGCACTAGGCACTGCAGTGGATCAATGCTCTGTCCAGTGTGTTTTTCTTTATCCTGCACTCTGGACCCTTATCAAAAAAACAATGAATGAATGAATAAATGACTGCTGTGCACTTATTATCTCACCTCAGAAATCCCCATCTATCACATCCTGAATGCACGGATCACCTTTGGAAACCTAAATGTCTGTGACGAGGGAGGAATGGGTCGAATTGAGGGGGAAGCAGACAGACAGAAGGAAAGTCCCAGGACAGAGACACCATCTCCAGGCAGCGACTCATCCAGTGTGTCCAGCTCCAGTTCCACCAGTAAGAAGCAGCCTGTCTTCTACTAATACAGTTTAAATCAGAAGTTTACATGCACTTGTAAGCGACATGCTTGGGTATTTCACCTAGCAGATCTTCATTTTCCAGATGACTGAAATCCCAACAGACATGTTACCTACAAGTGTATGTTAACCATTTATACAGCTGCATCAATCCTGCTTTTTACTGGTAGCACTGATACAGTGTGTGCATGTGTGCATGTGTGTTTACCTCAGATTCATGCCGTGCTGGTGAAATTCCAGCATGTGTGTTTGAAGCTCCCAGAGGTTACAGTATACTGGGAGGGAATCAGAGAGAGCGCCTGCGTGAGGAAGAGGATGATCTGCTACAGTTTGCCATCCAGCAGAGTCTACTGGAAGCAGGATCAGAGTATGATCAGGTCAGACAAACACATAACACATAAACACATAACATGGCTGTGATAGGCTTCATCAAAAGTGCGTCAGAGAGCAGACAGTAGAAACATTTAGCTGGTGGACCAGGACCATTTTCAGTACTATATAAACATAGCAGGTGCAGGATTGTTGTTGGGATTTTTAAACATCTCAGTGTAAATGCTGAGAGTAGAATAAGGCTTCAACCAAACATATAAAGCCAGCGGCGTCCTGTGATAAGAATGTGTACGACGAGTACAAACAAGGTGTGTTTTCCAAAAAAGAGGCCAGTTCTAAAAATTTCAACAATACTAAATCTGATACTCACACCAGAACACACACTACCATATAATTACACATCAATAATTACTATAATAGTGTCATTTCAGTGCTGAAAGTGGTCCATTGGGGTCTCTTTAGATTGATAAGTGGGGTATAGGAAAGTGACAAAGTGGACAAAGTGTACAGAGCAACAGATGGGCTACATTCAGTAATTGTGTACCCATAACAGCCCCGGTTCTGGACTGCTTTGCTTGGGGGGGCAGTAAAACCTAATGAGGGGGCATGTTGATAGTCATGTTTTTGAAGCCAGAAATATATTCAAGGCTTGATTTGTGCATGAATGATGACAGCCAAGCTATTGATACTGGCTTAAAGTGATGTATGAGGTAAAGAAATAAAAATGCATGTTTTCGAACTTAAACTTAAAACCCAATGATTAAAAAATACATGTTGATTATGTAAATGGAGAAAAAAGATTATCTAATTGTATTTCATTTTAATACGCCCCCTTAATTAAATTGCCATTACTAATAGAACAACTCTATTTCTTGAAAGGCTTTAATACAAATTTAAGTCAAAGCTGACAAATGTACCTACACACAGACTGAGAATATTCAAACGTGGAAATAGGAATGAGTGAGAATATTTATATTATTGGGAAATTAAAATATAAAGAAAACAAAAGAATACTAATTCTGTTAAAAAAAAGTGTTTACCAGTATACCTGCCTCTCGCTCACACTAACAGAACATATACTGCCGAACTGAACTGTTTGGGGCAGTCTGCCGATTTTTATATGACTCAAAGAGCCAATCAGGAATAAGCAAGGAAATATCTTCACACTGTAAAACAAAATGCATTTTTGTGATTGGTTCAGAGATAATTTTAAAAATAGCCGTTGCTTGCATTGTGCTTGGGGGGGCAAAGACACAATTTGGGGGGGCAATGCCTGCCTCAGCCCCCCCCTAGCGCCGGCCCTGACCCATAACATTTATCTGTACGGTAGGTGAATCTCATGTAGTCATGAATGTACATACCAGACAGGTGTACTTAACAAAGTGCTCAGTAAGTATAGCTTACTGAATATTTGTTACTGTATCACTGTGCTGTTATGGTGCATAAATGTGCTTTTTACAGCTTCTTATAACGGTGTAGAAGGTGAAACACCTGCAGTGCTGAAGAATGAACCCAATTGCGAGAGACTTAAAAAAGGTAGAGCAATTCCGAGGCCAAAGTGGTCCTTTGGAGTCTCTTTTGATTGATAAGTGGGGTATAGGAAAGTGACAAAGAGCAACAGATGGGCTACATTCAGTAACTGTATACCCACAATGTTTATCTGTATGGTAGGTGTAGCTTATAAAAATCTATATGAATGTATTTACTGTGTCACTGTGCTGTTTTGGTGCATAAACGTGCTTTATACTGCTTCTTATAACAGTATTGATAATAATGGACTGTAAACATATAGATGTATGTACGTGTGTATATATGCATATGCATGCATGCATATACAGTATATATAGACTTGTACATAGTATTATGTTCAGTTATTGCACAACTCCTCCTTGTCATTTTACACATTTGTTTCCCTTTTCTACTTTAAGTTGCTTGTTTTTGTAATTCTAATTTAAATTTATATTTTAATTGTATTTTTTTATTTTAAATTTTCTACACGTTTTACATTCAACATTAGTTTTATTCTGGAGTAATATTTTTTGTCCAATTTTGTATATTTACTAATGTGGCCGAGCAGTCACAAAGCATTTTACTGCCAGTTGTCAGTTTGACTGTTTTTTTTCTACAGGTGACGATTTGGGAGGCTCTGACCAACAGTAAGCCAGGAACTCATCCTTTCTCATGTGATCCCAGCCGACTGGAAAGGTCTGCAGTCAGTATCTTTTCTTTTGTGTAGTTTCAGATCTTTGTTGTTTGTATTGTAACAACACAGATAAGCTGAGGGTCAAATCTGCTATAATTCCACACAGAACTCCAGAAATGGACCAGACAAAGTTAATGGCACCCTCAATTTAATATTTGGTAACACAAAATTAAAATCAATCGCTTCTTGTCACCATCAATGGGTTTTTACACATATCTACTGAAATTCTGGACCATTCTTCTTTTGCCAGCTGCTCCAGATCTCTCCGATTTTAAAACTGCTGTTTTGTATTCGTTTCACTAGTATATATAATTGGATTTAGATCTGGACTCATTGCTGACCACTTCGAAACTTTTAAAGCAAGCTTTGGGTCATTGTCCGGCTGGATGATTCATGACCCCTGAAGGAGACCCAGATTTCTGACACCGAGCCCTACAATGTGCTCCAAAATTCTTTAGTAGTCTCCAGATTCTACAGTATGATGCCGTGCAACAGTTAAGGCACCCAGTACCAGAAGCAGCAAAGCAACCCCCAATCAATAGTGAGCCTCCACCATATTTCACTATAGGAACCATGTTTTATGAAGGCCTCACCTGGAACGTCGATTGAGGCTTTCTTGACCAACATCACTGTTCTGCCATAAAAATACTCTTCTGACAGGGCACAAATTCCAACAGACTTACATAAGTATTGTAAGAAGCCTTTTTAGAAGAGTGACTTGTTATAGCTGAAAATATCACATAGAGGTCACAATATTTTTTTGGTCAGGAGTCGAAATACTTTCAGCCATAGTGTGTCTGGTCCTTGTCTGATAAAATGTCATTAAAGCTCAGTAGAAATGATGCTTTGCCAACGAGACTACTGTGCGGTTGTCTCATTTCTACTACCAGTACCATTGCTCCCTAGAGTATAGAGCAGTATGGGCCTGTCAAGTAGGAGTAGCAGCAAGATGATACCCTATCCTAACCTTTTCTTCCTCAGAGACAGCCAACTGTGTATGTAGAGTGCCCCACCAGGCTGGTGGCACAACTAAAACCTGAACCCGAGTACCCTAAAACAAATCTTAGTTTTTTTTTTATTAACCAGAACTTCCCAGCACATAAGCAGCCCTGAGTCCAGCCCTGACTGCACGCCCACCACCGAGACACCTCGCACCTACGACGAGCAGCTACGCCTCGCCATGGAGTTGTCGGCACGCGAACAGGAAGAGGCGGAGCTCCGGCAAAGACAAGAAGAGGAAGAGCTGCAGCGCATTATACAGCTCTCTCTGATGGAGAAGTGATGGGAATCAGGGATAGGAGGTCCAGTTTGTGCAGTAATGATCCAGCGTCTGTTCCACGTCACGTCCCATCTCTTCCATCAGCCTGAGGCTCAACCGTCACTAACTACACTCAGCATCATGGGAATCTGCCTCTGTTCACTTTAACAAGTTTACAACCACAAGTCACGCAATCATTTCAGTCAGTTCAGTGTATAAATAATTAGATCTGAGAGGTAAACAGAGCTTAAGCTTTAGCAGCGATGTTAGCATCTCTCATTAAGCATGATCAGAGCTTCACACAGATCAAGGCTCACGTCCCTCACTTTCTGAGCCAGAGAGGTTTACAAAACTCTTCATTTTTTACAGAATTGCATTGTATACACATTTGGTTTTCATTTTTGCACAAATCTAAATTGCACTCTTATTGAGATGAGCAGCGGTAATAGAATGTAAACGTTGAGAGACTCGGGCTGAGCTGGACCCTCGGCAGCTATTTTCAGTGCACAGTAGAAACAGCATGTCACGTTTGGGCGGTTCATACCCGCTCAGCTTCATTTTCTTAATTTTAATAAGCAAAACAGTAGAATTATACAGTCTGGATATGTAAAGCTGGCCAGTATGGAGCACTAATGTGATATAGTGAGGGGAAAACGTATTAAACCACTTTTTTTTCCCCCATCCAGCGCAGAACAAGTGTATGAGCTACACATACCATATTAATGCACTTTGTGGGTATACAATTACTGATTGTAGACCCTCTGTGCTATGTATACATTACTGCAATGGGAGGTGAGGGAAGGGGGTTGTACAGAGGCTACGGTCAGTAATTGTATAGCAACATAACATTTTTTACTAATTAATGTATAAGCTACACCCTCCTTGCATATTGTGGGTATATAATCACTGATTGTAGCTCATTGTACAGTTTATCATGAGATTTAGCCACCACCCAAATAACCTCAACCAATAGGGTTTCTATGGGGGTCTTTTTAATAACTACAACAGGAGGTGGGGGAAGGGGGTTGTACAGTAATTGTATGCCCACAAATTGCATCTACAGGATAGATGTAGTTTTTTGAAAATGTTAAACATGATAGTTAAATTTAGTAAAAAGGGAGGCGAGTGTAACATCTTTGTAGTTTTACATATAAACAAAAAGGTATGTATTTATAAGCATAAGATAAGTAATACATATACTGTGTATATATATATATATATATATATATATATATATATATATATTGCAGCATTGTGGTTTATTCCAACTGTCTTTAATTTCCCAGCATTACAAGGACCCCTCCATTGGACTCACAAATTTAAAATCTTAATAGGAATTTAGGTCATGAAATTGGATGTTGTTGCTTTTTCATTCAGTGCTTATATCCACTTCAGATTCACATAACATTTGTCACTGATTAATGTATAAGCTACACCCTCCTTATTGATGCATATTGTTGGTATATAATTACTGATTGTAGCCCCTCTGTGGTATGTACAGCTTGTCATAAGTTTCAGCCACCACCCAAATAACCTCAGCCAGTAGGGTTTCTATGGGGGTCTTTTTAATAACTATAACAGGAGGTGAGGAAAGAGGGTTGTACAGAGGCTACGTTAAGTAATTGTATACCCACAAAGTGTACGAGTGTAACATCTTTGTAGTTTTACATATAAACAAAAAGGTACATATTTATAAGCATAATATAAGAAATAATTTGGATTTTTTTGCAGCATTGTAGTTTAATATTCCAACTGTCTTCAATTTCCCAGCATTACAAGGACCCCTCCACTGGACTCACAAATTTATAATCTTGGGATTTAGGTCACAAAATTGGATGTTGTTGTTTTTTCGTACAGTGCTTATATTTACTTTAAATTTACATACATTTTTCACTAATTAATGTATAAGCTACACCCTCCTTATTGATGCATATTGTGGGTATATAATCACTGATTGTAGCTCATTGTACAGTTTATTATGAGATTTAGCCACCACCCAAATAACCTCAGCCAGTAGGGTTCCTATGGGGGTCTTTTTAATAACTACAACAGGAGGTGGGGGAAGGGGTTGTACAGAGGCTAAATTAAGTAATTGTATACCCACAAAGTGCATCTACAGAATAGATGTTAAACAAGATATTTAAACCTAGTAAAATGGGAAAGTGTAACATCTTTGTAGTTTACATATAAACAAAAAGGACATATTTATAAGCATAATATAAGAAATCATTTAATTAATTAATTACTATTATTTTTTTTGCAGCATTGTGGTTTAATATTCCAACTGTCTTTAATTTCCCAGCATTACAAGGACCCCTCCATTGGACTCCGGTGTAACTGTTGTTCCTGCTGCTTTCCGGTCATCCTATATGCCTGCTTTAACAATATTTATACAGTGACAGGCGCTCAGGTGGCGCAGCGGTAAAACACGCTAGCAAACCAGAGCTGACATTTTGAACTCGTCGGTTTGAATATCAGCTCTGCCATCCAGGCTGGGCGTCTACACGAACAATGATTGGCTGTTGTTGATGGTGCCTGCACAGAGACAAGGGATAATGAGGATCAGGGTGTGTCTCACCGTACACAAAGCTGATTCACATATGAACTTAGCTTGTGCAGGTAAAAAGATGCAGTCGGTACTGCACGTGTCTGAGGGGGCGTGTGTTAGTCTCGCTCTCCTCAACCAGGGGGGAGATCAACATCAATAGAGAGGATGTGTAATGCAATAGGAGATTGGATACGACTAGATTGGGAGTCGTAGCCACTATATATACAGTATATATATAATTGTTACATTGTCATAATCATTTTAGCTTCCAACCTTGTTTTGATTGGCTGATACAAAAAAAGAAAGTCTGTGTATCTGCACCTAAGAACAGAGGATTCAATCAGAAACAATGGAATCATTTGCTTTTTAGAAAAAAAAGTAAGAAATTATTAAATGTTTGTATCTGCAAAAATGGATTATAGTCCAGCTCTGTTAATAAGTGTGGGGGTAAAGTGTGAATTTTGAGGTTTCTGGCTATTTTTAGGTCTTAATCTAGGTTATTTAATCTAGGTGTCATCAATATTTCTTCAGATTCTCACTGCAATATTTCTAGTTTTTTCATAAACAGTACATGAGACTTGCCTATACTGTACATTATAATCTGTTATATGTACTGTATTATGGTGCTATGTTAGTCCTTCTATTCGATGCCTGTGTATTTGATCTAAAAACCCTACAATACGTCCTTCTCTGTTGGACGTAACTAATAATCCATCCTGCACCACTTTCTTTTATGGCGTCCATGCAGTGCTTCCAGATCAAATCTAAGCCCTGGTCATTTTTTTAACATTTAATCTGCTCACTGAAGTCCAATCAGGTGCACCGGTGCAGGATAAAGGGCTAGTTTCTCTGATCGGGATACAGCCTTACACTGAACAAATATATTACAAAAGGAGACTCTATTAAGTTTCTCTTTAGTTTGACAATCCGGGTCTGAGTGACTGGCACCAGTTCTGAACAATAATGACACAAGCTCACTTTTAAGCACAATTTTATGTCACACAACGGCGTCACGGTCAATGATTAAGGCACTTCAGTACTGACCAAAGGGCTGTCCAGCAGCATAGAGTAGAAGAACAGTGTACATTTAGGTTTGGATGTAGTGTTATGTAGATGATTAAGTAATTCTGAGGATTTAAATGTATAGGAATGCTTGATGTGTATGCCATAAATATTAAGACATATGTCAGTTTTTATTTGCACCTGATATGAATGTGGAGTTGCTCTGGTGTCTGTAATGTGATTAAACTGCCTACAATGACGCTGCTCAGATTTGTAACCTCAACAAAAAACTGAATAAAAAAGAGAATTTTAAATGGATGCAGGTAATACTGAGTCAGTTTGTTACACTCACTCACATTCTTAACTGCTTATCCAATTAGGGTTGCTGGGGTGGGGTGCTGGAGCTTATCCCAGCTTTTCAATGAGCGCAAGGCACACAGTAACACCCTGGACGGGGTGCCAGTCTATCACAGGGCAGACACACATACACACCCATTCACCTATAGGGCAATTCAGTGTCTCCAATTAACCTGACTGCATGTTTTTGGACTCCTGGAGGAAACCCACACAGACACGGGGAGAACATGCAAACTCTGCACAGAAAGGACCCAGACCGCCCCCCTGGGGATCGAACCCAGGACCCTCTTGCTGTGAGGTGAAGGTGCTACCCACTGAGCCACCGTGCCGCCCTCAATTTGTTACAGAAAATCAAAAATAATGAAAAAATCGGAACTTATTGCCCAGGTGAAATAACTTTCCATACACCTATAATTAACATCTCATGGTCAACTTGTACGAGGGATCTTCAAAAAGTTTCCTCACTTTTATATCTTCATTGGAAATGCTGAGGGTGGGAGGAGTAGTGATTGGTCGTGTCTGAAAGACTGAGAGAGAGCTTATAGTCCGGATCTGATTTCCACCTTTTTGGACCGCTCAAAGAAGCTTTAAGGGGAAGAAGATTTTCATGTGATGATGATGTGATAGCTGTGGTGCATCAGTGGCTACGTGCTCAACCAAAAACATTTTTGCTGATGGAATTAAAAAGTTGGTACAATGCAGGAACAAATGCATCACAAAGGAAAGTGACCATGTAGAAAAGTGATGTCATTTGTTTTTGAAACTCTTAATAAATAGTTAAATAAAGAGTTTAAAAAGTGAGGAAACTTTTTGAAGAACCCTTGTACAAAGAATTATCTTGTGCACTTGGCATGTATAAAAATACACTATGTTGAACTAGTAGAACGTTGTCAACTTCTTCTTTATCTGGCCTCTGGAAAAAAAGAAAAAAACAACCTCTCTTATTGGCCCCCTCTTTGCCAAGTCGGTGCTGATACTGAAGCTGCTCCTCACTGCTTGTAAGTCTCCATGCAGTTAGTTTAGTTAGGGGATACTGTAACACAGTCTCTTGCATACCTGTCTGAGTAAAACCACCTGCAAACATCAGTTGAGCCCTATGGTGGGGGGCAGGTATAATCAGTTCTTCCTCCAATCTAAGCTAACCTACACCAATCAGCCATAACATTAAAACCACCTTGTTTCTACACTTACTGTCCATTTTATCAGCTCCACTTACCACATAGAAGCACTTTGTAGTTCTACAATTACTGACTGTAGTCCATCTGTTTCTCTGCATGCTTTGTTAGCCCCCTTTCATTCTGTTCTTCAATGGTCAGGACCCCCACAGAGCGGGTATTATTTAGGTGGTGGGTCATTCTCAGCACTGACATGGTGGTGGTGTGTTAATGTGTGTTGTGCTGGTATGAGCGGATAAGACACAGCAGCGCTGCTGGAGTTTATAAACACCTCACTGTCACTGCTGGACTGAGAATAGTCCACCAACCACAAATATCCAGCCAACAGCGCCCCGTAGGCACCGTCCTGCCACCACTGATGAAGGTCTAGAAGATGACCAACTCAAACAGCAGCAATAGATGAGCGATCGTCTCTGACTTTACATCTACAAGGTGGACCAACTAGGTAGGAGGGTCTAATAGAGTGGACAGTGAGTGGACACGGTATTTAAAAACTCCAGCAGCTCTGCTCTGTCTTATCCACTCATACCAGCACAACACACACTAACACACCACCAGTGACACACCACCAGTCAGTGTCACTGCAGTGCTGAGAATGATCCACTTCCCAAATAATACCCGCTCTGTAGTGGTCCTGTTGGGGTTCCTGACCATTGAAGAACAGCATGAAGGGGGGCTAACAAAGCATGCAGAGAAACAGATGGACTACAGTCAGTAATTGTAGAACTACAAAGTGCTTTCATATAGTAAGTGGAGCTGATAAAATGGACAGTGAGTGTAGAAACAAGGGTGGTTTTAATTTTATGGCTGATCGGTGTATTTCCAATGGGGAAGGTCCCTTCCTATTTCACCATGGCTATACCCTCGAATACAAAGTGTGGTTCCTTAGAAAATGGTTTTACCAATTTGCCACTGAACCACTGGATTGTCCAGCTCCAAGCACTGACCTCCAACACCACAAGATCCAACACCATTAGAGTGAATGATCTACTACTATCACTAATGATCTGATTTGTTAGTCCTGTTTACAATCTTTTAGACTGTATTAATGCATTAAAGATTTAAACATGTTGTTTTATGCCCATGCCCGTCTCTCAGTGACACTCACATAAAGCTTCGTTCAACAGTGGCAGCATGAAGAGGCGTGTGAAAAGCATCGGCCCTAAAAAAAAGTCTGTTTCTTTCCTGCTATTTTGGGATGTTTGGGAAAGCACTGCAGTCAGTGCTGCTCTGACGATCCCAGTATAGATCAGCAGCTTACCGAGAGCCTCAGCCACACAGTGAGTCACCAATAAAGAATAACATTAAACACAGAGAGAGAGAGAGAGAGAGAGAGAGAGAGAGAGAGAGAGAGAGAGAGAGAGAGCGAGAGAGAACATGTTCAAACAGTACAGACAGTATCAGTGTCCCAGAACAGAGGGGTTTACAGTAGAATTAGAAAGTATTCAGACACCTTGACAGGTGACAGTTGTAGCCTAGCGGTTAATGCCAAGTTCACACTACACGACTTTCCAAGTAGTCAGGTCACTGTACAGTTCAGTTCACACTACACAACTGGATCTCTCGTCACCGGGAGTCTTTCAAGTCGTTGTGTATTTCACACTACACGACCGATCGGCGATAGGGGGTTTCACACTACACCATCACCAACTGGAATCGCAGACGAGCTTCTCTGGTCTTCCAAACTATGTTTTGTCACGAAAACAAACGCGAGAAGTGACGAGAGCTTTAATGATACCACGTCCAAAAATGCACGTCAACAAGTAGTGAGCAATCAAAGTTCAAAGATGTGCAGCGTAAAACAAGTAGGAAATATAGGAACAGCATGGATTGTTCTATAGTGAGTTGGAAGTTAATAAATATTTTTATATTCCCACCTTTTTACAACTTCTCCCCTGCGTTTCCTCTCACCCTGTATCTTGCGTTCTCATTGGCTGTTCGACATAGCACTTATTGCCAGTCGGGCAACTCAGATCCAGATATTCGACAAGCTGAATATCTCTCTTTGAGTAGTTCATACATAGCAATTGAAAGCCGAGTTTCAATCGCCGAGCAAACGCCAAGTTGCTCCCGAGATGGCAAAGTGAAAATCAGGGCAAAAATCATGTAGCGTGAACTAGGCATAAGGTGTGGGACTAGTAATCATAAGGTCACTGGTTCAAGCCACTGTTGGGCCTTTGAGCAAGACCCTTAACCCTCAATTGCTTAGACACTATACAGTCACAGTACTGTAAGTTGCTTTTGGTCTCCTAAATGCCGAAAATATAAATTAATGTAGATAATTAACATATTTTACCCACTGATCCACACATAAAGCCCATAATGACAAAGTGAAAATGTCTATAGTTTTAAAAAAATTGGCAGTGCCTTGCTCGGCTTCCTGTGAAGACCTGCCCCTTCAGTCCTCAGCATTCCCTGATCCCGGTGTATTAGACCCTTTATTCTTTGTAGACACCTATTTGTCAGCAATAACAGCTGCAGGTCTTTTCGGATCCACCTCTACAAGCTTGGATCCATAACGGACTCCACCGATCCACAGTGAGAGCCATTATTCACAAACAAAGAAAACATGACACAGTTTTGAACCTCACCAAGAGTGGCCAATATTTTGCCAAAAATGCATCGACGACTCCTCCAGGGGGTCACCAAAGAACCCAAATGAGCATCTAAAGACTGCAGGCACCACACCAGCTCTTCTACCGGTCTTCTACAAAATTGGCCTCTAGTCTGCTGGGTGGAAATAGACCGGACTAAAAAAGGACACAGTGTCATCATAAGAACTCTTGCTTAAATGTGCTCAAGCAACCTTGGAATTTGTTTTAGCTGATCTGTCTGATCATTTAAGGGATTTTGCAAATTACAGTAATGACCAAAAACCATAAAACAATTGCTCAAGAGCCCAAAAGTGGCAACTGCACAATTGAGGGGAGTGAACTGGCAACCTTCTGATCACAAGTCCAGTACCGTAACTGTTGACCTACCCTTTCTATTCTATCAGATCACACTACAAGTCTGCAAATGTCTGATTCGTGCCCAGAACCGTTTACTGTACCACGTCATATTTCTTATTCATATTCTGTCATATTATACACACCCAATTCAGACAAAGTTGGGACAGTATGGAATTTTTTTAAAATCAAAATTGCGACTATGACAACCCTGCACACCTTAAGAGACATTTGCAGGAACACCTGAACCACTTAATCTCTTAAAACCCCTGGTGCCAAAACGTCTTAAGTGTTGTAAGATGGAACGGCAACATTACAAAGTGGTAAATGCTTTACCGTCCCAACTTTTTTGGAATGTCTTGCAGTCCCTGAAATGCAGGAATGGATGCTTATTAACAAATGAAATGAAGGTGACCAGATAAAACATGAAATATCTCAGGTTCCTCCTGTTTGCTATTAAACAAAATTGTTATTTGCATTTTCCATACTGTCCCAATTTTTTCTGATTTGGGGTTGTAACATTTCCTAGATCTTAATTGTAGCCCTGCAGACTGGTAAACAGTATAACGTACAGTAATAAATAGAGGGTTGAAAAGTACTGTACATCCACTTCGTACACTATGAATGAATTGAGTTCCACTTCTGTCCACATGGTGGCACTGCTCCCTACACTAAACAATATTTATGAGCCTTTTACCGTGATGTTTTACACTTTGGTTACATTCATAACAGGACAGGTAATTACAGGTTACACATGACTTATCAGGTTATGTTCAATGTCAAACACCGTCACGGACAATTTTGGATCTCTAATTCACCTCAATTGCATGTTTTTTGGAGTGTGGCAGGAAACCAGAGCGCCCGAAGGAAACCCACACAGACATGGGGAGAACATGCAAACGCCACACAACAGTTGAAGAGCTAAGGGTGATGAAATAACTGCTAACAAAAATAGCTAAAATGTATGCAATTTATTTATAGCCATTGGGTAAAAAAACAACATTATCAAGTGTTTTTGGTGTTCCAGCAAAAAGAACAGGTCAGCACGCTGTTACAGACATACACACACATACATACACACATACAAACATACATATGGAGAGGCTACTTCTCAAATCAGTGCAAAATACCCAATAAAAACAAGACTAAAAAGAACAACTATAATAACAATATTAAAATAAAAACAAGTAAAGTGCATGTTTTGAAAACAGGCCCTTTTATTTCCAGTCATTTTTAAAATCAGCTGGATTTTGGGCACATATTTCCATACACTCATTAATAACATTACACATCAGATACAGTAGGACACACTCACAGTTTTAGTTTTAGCTTCCGTGTGACCCCTGGGACCCCAGCCATCAAATTCTGAAGTCTGAGTGACACCTAGGGGCTACAAAAGACGTACAGACACACATCAACAAACCCTTCCTAATGGGTCACATGGTATTGTACAGCACGGTGACCGTCTTTTTCTTGTCCGCGGATTTGCGTTGCCGGCGTACGGGATGCGTCTTGGCGTGTTGCTGCTCCCGTGTGCAGACGGAGACGACGGGAGGATCAGAGTCATGCGTAGGGGGTCCGGTGCCACCTCCGTGCCCGTTCTGCGGGGTTGTAGAGGAGGTTTCAGTCCTATCTGTGTCTGAGGGGATTTGAGGTAGAACTCTTTGCTTCTTGTGCGCCTCGTCGTGGCTGTCGGAGAGAGCGTGAGAGTAAGAATGAGAACGTGATGAGGAGGAAGACGAAGAGGAAGGGGAGGGCAGCTCTGAGCGGAAGTCCCAGTCGTTCAGGTCATGCGTGGACAGCTCGAGCTGGTCGAGTTTAGCCAGCGAGGCTGAGCGTTTCATGAGCGAGGGAGGAGTGAGGCCGGCCTGTCTGATGCGTGCCTCCATCTCCATGGCTCTCTGCCACACGGCGGGGGCACGGGGCTGCGACTCCGCAGAGCTGTGCGTGTTCTGCAGCTGCCTGCTGTGGTTCAGACGCGCCTCCGTGCCCCCTGCCTCGTACAGGAAAGCCTGCAGCTCCCGCAGCGTCTCCTGGATCTTGTGCAGGTCCCGCGGTCTTGGGGCCGCCTCCTCGGTGTCGCTTTCCAGCCACAGAAGTGAAGACGAGGACGAGCTGGGATCTAAACTCGGGTTAACCGTCGCCGTGTCAAGGGATGGGTCTGGGATTATCCCGGAGTCGTCGTCGTCCAGCGGCCGGGCGTCGTCGCCGCGTACTTCGTGTTTGCTAGTGTCAGTGCAGGATGAGGTCACGGCGCCTCCTGGTGGAGATGAGGACTCCTGCTCTTCTGCACTTTCTGTGCAAGGGGGCTGAAGTGCAGAGTGAGGAAGGCTTATCTCCTGCTTCTGACCATCATCTAAGCCTTCATGTGAATTAAAATGAGAAGATAGTGACGTTTCATCCTCGTTCACCTCGTTCTCTTTTTTCACCTGCCGATCTTCAAGTGTAGTTTGATCCTGAGGCTTGTCCAGGTCAGACACCACGTGATGGACAGACATGGTATTGTCCGGGAAGTCGGTGTTTGGCTCTGCTGTGGGAGATGCTACAGGCACACAGGAGCTTTCTGGATGAGATAAAGTCTGAAACAAAGAGAATGAAGGGAGGATTAGAACAATGCCTTAATGATGCTATAAGAAATTTAAAAGCCTTTAACGACAAAAACAGTTCCTATTATTCATTTTAAAAGGTGATTCTTTATTTTATTAGGATTTTAATGTCATGTTTTACACACTTTGGTTACATTCATGACCGGACATGTAATTACTGGTTACACAAGATTCATCACTTCAAGGTTTAATCTCCAATTCACCTCGCTTGCACGTTTTTAGACTGTGGGAGGAAACCAGAGAACCCGGAGTAAACTCACACAGACATGGGGAGAACATGCAAACTTGACACAGAGAGGACCTGGACCGGACAGTTGGGGATCGAGCCCAGGACCTTCTTGCTGTGAGGCGACAGTGCTACTCAGCGATTTGATTCGGTTACTACAGTTATTATTATAATTGGGTAATTATGGCCTGCATAACTGTTTTTTCTGAAAGCGCACCAACTAGTGCCTACCCCCCTCAGACACAGCCAATCCTGTCCGTAGATATCCTGTAGATATCCAACTGGTGGATAGCACTGCTGACATTAGAACCCTGGATCTCAGCAGTAGTGGGCTAGGATAATTTTAACACGTCCTAACACACACATCCAGCTCCCACTGAACTCTGACAACAAGTATTGTAACAAGCAGCTAAGAATAACTTATTATTAAACAATTCTTTTGTACTGTCAGTTGTCATAGTTTGTCACTGATTATCCTAATAATGTAAGAAAAAAGCTACATGATATTGCCAAACAGGGTTTGTTAATATGCATTAGGCCCTGAACTCTTTTAGGATGGGTGTCTAGACACTTTATGCCATATGGTCTATTTCGTTTACAAACCTTTTACTTTTTGAGTTATCATTTGTTTACAAAGATAAACAGAATTTAAAACGACAATATAAAGTGTAAAAGCATTTTACAACTTTTGTTTTGATTTTTACTTCAGAATCTGTAATGCCAATCTGGACTATTAAAAAATAATTTAATGTTGCAACCAAAGATGACTAAAATGTGATGGTGTTTTTTAATTTTTTGCTTGGCTCACCAAAGAGAAAAAAAGAAAAACCTTCCGGCTTTAAAAATGGCAAACCAGGCATAAAAAGTCACATTTATGCACCTCTAATGAGAACACAGAATTATGGTTGTTGGTCAAATAACAGAAAATGTGATAAAACAAAGTTACGGCTGAATATAAAGTATGCTTTCAGAGCTGAACAGCAGTTCAAACAGTAATATACCTTTCATTTTGAACAAAGATAATGTGATATTTAGTGATAACGATTCAATCTGATAAGATATGCCAGGAGCTATCAGATTGTTCAAGTGTAACGCACTTCTGTAGAAAGCACGTCAACCTTAAAACAGTGACCACTGCTTTTTACAGTCCAAAATTAACAGCTATAAGAATATAAAGCCACATGTAAAAATGATAATGTTTGCAGAAACAGGCAAAAGTGAATGGAAAGGGATTCAGATTTCATTTCAGTGTGTTATTAGAACAAGTTTCACCTCTGCCTTTCACTCACTCAGGTTTAGCAGTCATCACAATTACATTACCAGATTTGTCAGACTTACAATAAGTATATCGTATCCCTAATTTCTATCAATATTGTATCACTCTAGCATAAGCAGGCAACAGTCCAACACTGCTTTTACATGATTTAGTGTTGTGTGCCTCATTCAGGGTAAGACTGGGCTCTTGCTGGTGCCTTTGTGTGCATTCTGCAGACTGTGCCACTGCATAGTAAACTTGAAAGAAATACACTATATTGACAGACAGTATTGACAGTTTATTCAAATACAGCTCTTTTTTAAAAAAAATAAAATGTGATTCTGAGCTCCCGGGTTCAAACCTCGGCTCTGGTACCGGCCGGCTGGGCGCCCTCTAGCAGGCACAACTGGCTAATGCCT
Source organism: Trichomycterus rosablanca (assembly GCF_030014385.1). Taxonomy (NCBI): domain Eukaryota; kingdom Metazoa; phylum Chordata; class Actinopteri; order Siluriformes; family Trichomycteridae; genus Trichomycterus; species Trichomycterus rosablanca. The sequence goes on along the minus strand of NC_086007.1, from coordinate 11,203,555 downwards.
GCAGCAGACAAAATTGGCCTTCAGTCTGCTGGGTGGGGTAATCAATTCTGTGTAAGGACCTTGATTGCCTAGGAAGCCTGTACAGAAAGTGGAGGAGCGCAGAGATCGGTGCGTAAACAAAGCAGACCTTGCACGCAAATCCACCAAAGTATGGGTAAAAAAAAGAATTGGGATTGATGGACTTCCAATGTGTGCGTCAGGCAGATTTAGCCTGACGCCATTGGGGCCCCAGCAGTGGATTGGCTATATTAAATTGGGAGAAAAAGCGGGGAAAATGCATAAATAAAAAAATAAATAGGCTGTTGGAAAAGCACATTTTGCACCTATACAGGACCCTTCTCATTTTGGAGGCCAGTAAACAACATTACAGGGGCCTTGACTTTTCAAAGCTTGACTTTTAAATGTCAAATCCAAATATCATCTAAGGATAACACGTTAGTACAGTGTTAATATTACCTCCTCGACCGCTGGCACACTGGGCTCTTCCAGACACAGACTGGTGCTTCTGGAGGGACTTGAGCATGGAGTCACTTCTTCACAAACTGAGTTGGTCTGGCCATCCTGAGACAAGCCCTGAAACTTCTCTCTGGCACTGAAGAAGTCGATGCTATCGGTGCTGAGGCTGGACCAGTTGGCGTTTGCTGTGTTTTGAATGGTCTCTCCACTACAGCAGCTCTCAGAGCCTCTCCTAGATAGACTTTCTGGTTCTTGGGGAGCTTCTGAGGGACTGATAGACATGGGAGATCCTGGAGATGCTAAAGTGTTATCTGTCTCGTTTAAATGATTCACAGTATTTAAATGCAGTGCCAAGTTGCAGTTCCTGAATGACTGAGAGTTTTTCCAAGAGTCACTGGGTGCGGGTACACCCTGACCCAGCTCAATGTCAGTTTTTGAGTCCGTTTTTGGCTTGGGTGCAGGTGGAGATGGTTCTGTAGTGGAGGAAGCTGGGGGTGGAGAAGATTGAGAGTGAGTGATGGGCACAGGCACTGATATTTTCAGAGAGGAGCTTTCGGGTAAGGTCTGCTCTGGCACTACAGCGGTTGTAGGCGATTCTGAATTGAGGTTTTCCTCAGTGGAGAAGCGAATGGAGAGCTCGATATGTGAGTCGTCTGTGCCGGACTGTGAGCCGTTGATGTTCTGAAGCACGTTATGGATGGACCGAGCGATGTTGGGCTTGTGCTGTTGGTTGTGTGGGTCAGATCGGCCCAGTGTACGTGGGCTCTTGCACGCAGGCTCCTGCTGCTCTGATAAGTCGCTGTCAGAGTGCGATCGCCACAGCTTATTGTGCCTCTGTTTGCTGGACACAGGAAGAAAAACACATCAAAAACTGATAACAAAGAAGAAACGTCAATGCTGATGCGCACAATAAAGAATTTCATGCACAGGTGTACTACAAAGGAATGTGGCCGGACAGGTACACCTACAAAACTCCTGCGTCATTTAGACCCAATACGCTCAGAGTACTGAAGAGCAGGTGCTATTGTTACCTTATATTGTTCTATAAGCAGAAAAAATATCAAACCCAGCCCTTAGCATCTTTTTTAGGACCAAACTAAAAGTTCACGTTGCCTTACTGTGTGACCAGGTGTGTGTAACAGGGTTGGCTGGGATAACTAACAGAGGTGTGGCTGTAAGAAAGACTGATACAGAATACAAGGTAAGTAGGACGTCCAGCTCGTCTTTTATTTTGCCATTCAATAAATCGTTTTATATTACAAACGATGCAACAACACCCTTTATTCTGTCTGCTGAAAGGAACCTCACCCTCTCAACAATATATTGCACAAATCAGGGCATTGTGTAAAGGCCAGAGGGACTTCCAGAGCCCAATTATTTTGGGGCAGTGCTGGTGAGATTAGAACAGAATCTCGGCAGTGATGGGCTAACATAATGGACCGCTGTGCCACATGAGCAATAATAGAATAGTGGACGTGACTAAGTGAGCGTGTGCATGGTGGCCTGCAGTGAAACGTCACCCTGTCTAGGGTGTATTCCTGCCTCCCACTGAAACCATGACTAGAACGAAGCAGTTCAATTAATAAATGAGTATTATATGAGGATTCTTTTTCAAACCACACACACACACACACACACACACACACGTAAGAGGGCATACAAACATAATGGGTATGAATCAAAGGGTCTGTCCGAGAACCTAGTGAGCTCTCTACATAGATGAATTTTACGGCATTCAATGCGCTCTCCCGAGAAAAAGGCTGTCTAAATTCTAAGCTGCCTTAAAATGCTGCCTACTGAGGTGCCTTATTTTGATGCGATAATCTGACTGAATAATGAGGGGGCATCCGATGCTTCCTTAGGGGTAAAGGCAGTCCCAGCATTCCACTTTTCTCACAAAAAATGTTGAAATGCAGAGCAACGAATGAGTTCTCATAGAATTTCAATTCTATAATAGTCTACAAGTGTCATTTATTATAAATTCGGGCTTGTCAGGACTTAACAGTTTAGCCATTTACACGGAGGGAGATGTTAGCTGGCATGCTAGCGGGTTGTGCCACTCAGCCCATTGGTTTGAACGGCCTGAGGCTAACTGTGTTAGCTTAGTAAGCGAAAACTGCAGTGATGTAATCGCCGTACTCGCCAAGTTGTGTGTCTAAATAATCCGCCTTATGAGTTTGATGTCTCATTAGAATCCTCTTTACTTAGGCAGCTGCCTATTTAGGCAGCTCACTAGGTTTTTGAACAGACCCAAAGTGCACAGAAGTGGCATGGAAGCAGAACATTTTGGGAATTTATTGTAATCCAAGGTTCAACATGTCTATGCATGCACCAGTACCTGGCCAGCAGGATGCCCTGGTACTCCTCTAGCTGCTTCATAAAAGAAGGGTTGGGTTTGGTGACAGTGCGACGCTCTTTGACGTGCTCGTACGCTCGATCCAGGTCCCAGCCGTACTCCTTCATGGCGTATGCAATCACAGTGGAAGCTGAACGACTCACGCCCATCTTACAGTGCACCAGACACTTTACCCCTGCTTTCCTGTTCATGAATCAAATACAACAAGTACCTACCTTTAGATGGATAGAAGCAGATATCATACTATAGTTACAAATGTTTGTTTTTTAAAGCCTTTTATAAAGCTGAGCTCTCACTTGGCTTTGGAGATAAACTTGTAGGTATCGTTCCAGTACTCTAGCAGGTTAGTGGCCTCTTCATCATACACACGGATGTTGTGGTACTCGAAGAGTCCAGGGAAGAAGTTATCAATCTCTCGCGTCACGTTCAGGATGTAACGTACTCTGTGGAACAAGACGTCAGAAAGAATGTGAACAAAAAGTTTACAAAACTGACTGGCTGTGTTGATTTAAATCAGATGCCCGAACCGAAGCGCTTACCCACTGCTTTGGAGCTCGTCCAGATTAGACGCATTCCACTCCGAACCCTGGATCAGACAGAGCCAAACATTTTACGTCACGATTCTGAGCTCAAGTAGTACAATGTAATATAATGATTATTATTATTTTAACAACGGTGAGGTGGGAGAAGAGAGGGAGAGTTATGATCTTACCAAGAAGACGTGGTCAAATATTTCTGTTGGGCTGTCCATCTGGCCCAGTATGACGATCATCTCGTTATCGATGAACTCTTTGAACTCCCGCAGGTTACACACCATCTGCATCTCCAGCTCGGAACGAATCTGAGAGAAACAAGAACTTATGAGCAGGAAAAACACACACACACTACAGAGGCAGCTCATGTGCAATACTCATGTGAGTCTGGTTACAACACCTAAAGTGCAAACCCTAAGCTGCTAAGGTGTTACCCTAAGGTGTTGGCCTACAGAAAGTGTATTTATTTAGTTCGATGTTTTACGCTGTGCTTACACAATGGTTATATATGTATTGCTATATATTGTCATTCATGTAAGTATTTAGGGCATTCAGTTAGTAAATGTTTGACAAAAATAGGTATATGGCAGGTATCACAGAGTGGAGGAGCTTCCCCCCTTACAAGATACGAGTGTGTAAAATGTGTGTTCAATGTGGCATCTGGTATAGACCACCTAATCAATACGTCTCTCTGGTTGTGTTTTTACTTTGGTAAAAATGTCAGGACATATTTCATGAAGTTTTCGGCTGCTCCCATTAGGGGTCGCTACACATTGGGTTGACTTGGCACAGTTTTGAAGCCGGATGCCCTTCCTGTTGCAACCCTCCTATTTATTCAGGCTTGAGATTGGCACTAGGGTTACACTGATGTGTCCCCCCCCCCAGTAACTAGGTTTACATAATACCATGCGCCTTCTATATTTGTGAGCCCAGTCTAGGATTCGAACCCTTGGAACTCAGATGGCTCTTACGATTACGCCACACAAGCTCAAAGAAAGTGTTTCTTTAAAATAACCTGCCTACCTCTTTAGACGTAACATTCTCCAAGTCCTTCTGCATCATGATCTCTCTCAGACGTGTCTTAATGAGCCGTTCTGTGCGCTCTCTTTCTGTTGGTCTGCAAAAAAAAGAATTAAAGGTAAAACAAGGGTCAGCCTCTAAGTTTATACAAATAGATATGCAAGAGTTTGGTGCCCTGCCCAGGCATATTTCTGCCTTGAACTCCAGGTACCCGATCGGCATACACTAGTTACTAAAAATAAATTATGTGTTTATTTATTTACATGTGCTTACACAATGGTTATATTCACGACTGTAAGGGTAGGTAATTTTTACATCAGTCTATAGCCCTTGTCAAGTGTTTTAGTATGTTAGTATGTTAGGTATTGCTATACACTGTCATTCCTGTTAAAGTTAAAGATAAATAATGATACAAACTGTTTTTCAGGGGTTTCTAATGAATAAGCAAACAAAAAGGCATAAGACATAGTTCATGTAACGAAAGGTGACTTTAAACAATTTATATTGTGGCGCCGGCGAGTAGGAAGGAGAGCGTCGGGGCTGCGAGTGAGCTGCCCTTGGCAGTTCACTCAGTGGATTAGGACAGACACTCATTCATACACACAGACATTCATACAACAGACAAACATAAAGGCTGCCTATCCAGCCCTCACCGTAGCCACCCCAGCCCCAACACTGGGCTACACGGCCACGGTAAGTACGGACAGCATGGCCGCAAGGGCTTCTGGGTAAAGCCCGTGGCGGCCCCCTAGCGGTGACGCTACAATATTGTGTTTACATTTGTATCCTTTTTGGGTGGAATGATCTTTCATGTCTATTTAACTGAGACCAAAAGGTTTCTCTTTGCTCACCAAGACTAAACAACTGTTTAAATACTGCAATCATTTCCAAAATGCAGTAGGGTCAGAAACGTTTAACATGTAACACTGACTTGATTTCATTTTTACCAAACTATTTCTACAAAACAGCCATGTTAAGCCATGTAAAAAGCCAATTGTGAGTGTGTTTGTGCTTGGTGGTCATTTTTGGGAAAGGAAAATACAGGAAAAAGCCACACTGAGTTAGGTTTCTACAACTTTGAGTAAGAAACTATTTTTTTTTCCACTTTAGCATAGTTAATTTGACTTCCGCTGCTGGGGGATCCCTGATTGCAGTCGAGGTGGGTACACTGCTGCTCACGCCTCCTCTGACCCGCGTGCAGTCCTTTGCGGAACCCTTTTTCACCCATGCACTCTGCACAGGCGCCTCTCTATCTGCCAATCAGGGTCCTTACACAGCGTTTGAAGATCCCACCCACATAGTCCGGTCATCCCACCCTAGCAGAACCGTGTCTGCTGCAGACACTGTCAATCATGTCCGCTAGATGGCGCCCAGCCGACCTGTGGCAAAGCAGAGTTTCGAACCGAGGAGTTCAGAATCTTGGCGCTGGTGTGCTAGTGGAATATCCCGCTGTGCCACCTGAGTAAGAAATGTTTGAACTGTCAGTTTTTATTAGTATTTTTACGTCATGTTGGTTACATTCATGACCGGACAGGTTACACAAGATTCATCCACTTAAGGTTTTAATGTCAAACAGCTATGGACAATTTTGTATTTCCAATTCACAACCCTTGCAACTTTTTGGACCGTGGGAGGAAACTGGAACTCCTGAAGGAAACCCACATGGACACGGTGAGAACATGCGAACTCCACACAGAAAGGACCCGGACCGTTCCACTTGGGAATCAAACCCAGGACCTTCTTGCTGTGAGGTGATAGTGCTACCCACCCACAGGGCCATCGGGCCGCCCTCACCACTGGATGAACAGACAGACTAGAGAAGTGATCATTGTAACAGTTTGCTGACTGAGAATTTAACCCGACTGAGCCACAAGTATCTTGCTAACTAGATTAAAATATCTATATATATATATATATAAATAATCTACCTTATATGAGTATGTATAAAAATACAGACCAAACACCATGTCAACTGTTACAGAATGAATTCATTACTGCAGATGATTAATAAAAGAAAAAAGAAGAGAACCGCCACTATTGTTTCGGCTTGCATTTTGGTATTAATAGACATGTCTAGACTAGATATTTCGCTGTATATATAATCTGACCTTTGCTTCTATACATATTTAAAACCCAAACTCAAACAAAACAGAACTCCCACACAAAGACCAGTATATCACTTCTGAAGAAGTTTGATATTGTATGCTTGACAGATGTATATTTATTTATTTTAGTCCCAGTGTTTCCAAGTTGTAAGTATAAATGATCTTCATATAGGCAAAGCTGCTTCAGCAGAACCCGAGAGCCTCGTCTCTCGAAGAAAATAAACCACCTTCTGACTTCCTTCCAATCCAGAAGGTCATTTGGTTTAGCCGATGAACAGTTGATGTCCATAGTTACACTGCCAGATTCTTTTTTAAGCACCTGCTTCTATCTGTCGCTCTTCTACCTATCCGTCCCGCAGTTTTTCCGATTGTAAATCTATCCAATTCCGAGAGCAGCTATTTAAAGCCCTGGGTCGCTTCTGTATGGGTTACAAGATAAAAACACAAGCACGTGGGAATAACTCCAGAGGTGGAAATCCCCTTAATGACACCGGCATGGAATGAAAATGGTAAAGCCATGTTCTAGAAGCAATGCAGCATGGATTGACTTTTAATAAACCTTGTTTTGCTGGTCACCTTTTTTTGGCAGGGCATGAGAGGGTCATGAGATGATCGAAAGATGTTGTTTGTGCCTTTTGCTACACACAAGTATGTGTGTGTGTGTGTGTGCTTATATACTTTGGGAACAAGACAAGATGTGTCGCAAACCCGGATTGATGTGAAAGGTGAAATGTTTGGTGTTTCTTCCATAAGGACCAGTTGCCACTTTCTGAGTAAACCATCTGACTTAACAAAAACAGCAACATGCTTTCGGGAACATAGACACAGTGTTCATTTTTTGCAACCAGGGAGCTATTTTAAAATGTGCACAGACCGTAATTACATCTCCCCTAATTATAGCTCTATTATCATTTTTTTTACAATCATGGTCATTTTTTAATGTAGTGTTTAACATTTATTTACATAATTATTAGAATTTATTCCTGAACTTTTACTTAGAATCATAGCTAATGATCTACTGCAGTTTGGTACTACAGAAAATCATTTTTAAGGTGGCATGACCTTAATCCTGCCTTCACAAAAGCAGCAGCAGTAAAATTGTAAGAATTTAAAATGCAAGCTGGCACACAATTGGCAAAACTAAAATGAAGTCAGCAATGCAACTACACTGAGTAAAAAAAGCAAATGAAACAAAAGAAGCGAGATGATAGCGGTCAGAGCTGAGCATGAAGGGACATGCCAGCATCAAAAAAGATTCAATCTAAACTGTAGGCTTGTGGGCTGTGGGTTGCCAAGCATCTCCTTTAATTAAAGCCACTATAAGACAGCCATGGTCAGCTAAAAAGGTAAGTTGAAAAGCAAATATACCTAATTTCATGTCTGCATTTACATGGCTGTAATTTGGCAACCCTGCTTATTAAGAGTAGTGAACAATAGTAATCTTGAAATGTCCACAATGTGATCGCAACGTACAAGACCAAACTTTTTTTTTTCTACAATATGTTTACTCTGTGGGGTGTACGTGTGTGCGTGTGTACTCACATATCAGTGAAGAGTACAGGCGAGTCGGATCTGTGTGATTGCACGTCCCGCATGGCGTTCCACTCATTGACGCAGTGCTGTTCAGAGGTGATCCTGGTCTGATAATAACTAACCCATGTCAGGAAGAGACTGCCAGGGTAGTAATTATGGCACCGTGCTACTTCACATGCTTTGTGTAATGACTGCAGTGATGACCTGTAAAACAAAGAGATAAAGAGAGAGAGATCAGTATCTCCAACATCTATATTGATACTTGATACTTAGTTATTTAATGTAAGTCTAAACAAATGTATAAATGTTGTGAATACACATATCTTGACTAGTAAATGAAATAAATACTTTCTGCTATGGCTGTGTGATCCTGAGATCTCATCTTAAAAGAATAGTGATCCCAATCTTATTGTCTCCACTTCCAATCTGATTCCAAAATTTTATGTATGTGGTAATACTGATACGGACCCGGTTTCTTTACAGTAACGGTCTTTCTTTATACAAGTTATAAAAACTTTTATAAGTTATATAAGGCCTGGTGGCAGGAAGCTTAAAAATATTTTAATTGGATACGCATATATGTGGATGACGGCTGTCAGTCGAGATCAAGCACATTCACAGCAGGAAGTCGGTTAAACAGAAATACACGTCTTATCAGATAACAATCCACAGTTTCAGTCCAGTACGTCACTCTAATAACTATTAAGTGCAATCTAAGTGCTATTAAGACTGACTCTTGGTGATCATATGGATAGCGATTCTCCAGAATGTCTTGTCTTCTGTTTGGATCTTCAATGTTCATTGTTACTCTTATTATATTTTTCCATCTTGTTGCCAGCCATCCTCTTCCTCATGTATCTAAAATTCTTTCCTTTTCAAGTCAGAAGCTTTGCTGTAATCAATACACCACATGTTGTCCTTCTTTTATGAACTCCTTGGCTTTTTCATAATACACTGTACATCTTTAATGATAAATGCTTGAATCCTGAGATCCAAATCCATTCTAACTTGGATGAATTTGATTAAGTTTATTAGATAAAGCTTGCCTGCTTGTTTGCTTTAACCAAGGTAATATAAGAACACAGCTCAGATATTATGTAACATTTTGGCTTCTTGTGCTTCTAACATATCATGTGCTTAGGGTACAAAATAAAACTTGGGTACCAAAACAAGTCTCTAATGCTGAGCATTTTTTTGTTATTTGTATTAGTTGTTTTGTAATCATTTGTATTTGTATTATTTGTATTGTTTTACACACTTTGGTTACATTCATGACAGGACAGGTAGTTACTGGTCACACAAGATTCATCAGTCCTAGTACCTAATGTCAAACAGAGGCACCGACAATTTTGGTTCTCCAGTTAACCTGATTGCATGTCTGAGGTGTTGGAGGAAATCCACACAGACATGGGGAGAAGATGCAAACTTCACACAGAAAGGACCCGATCGCTTCAACTGGGAATCAAACCCAGGACCTTCATATTGCATACTACATGTAGTCAAAATATTAATGACAGAGTTGGTAGCCCATTCATTTAGTTCATCGTGTGCAATCTAAATAAAAGTAACAGCCAAAAGCAATGAATATAATGTATTTTCTTCAATCTGGGATGGGAAATGCAAGCCTACATAGTCATTACTGGCTGTTAGAGAATGGCAAAAGGACACTGGGATGCTTCCAACTGCATACTTATGAATGTTCACGTGGCTCCTGTTGTTTTTAGTGAAGGTAAATATGTATGTTATTTGTAGTAGTTTCTTTGGCATTATAAAAACACTTTATATATGATCTTACTTTGTTTCAATTGACCTGTTCGATGGAACACAAAATTGCCCAAACTACATAAGGTTGATGATTATGAAGTGTGATTGTCTTCCATAACCCTACTCACCACATGGCCTGTACGGACACAGGTTTAAATATATGATTTCTGTTGGCAGTGGACACACTGAAGCCCCTGTTAAATAACACACACACACTCTGGGTTAGAACTGGATGTAAACCTGAACTGAAACTACAGTAATTGCACAGGAAATACTGATTATGTGCCACCTTACCCGTCTCCATCCAAGTGAATCAGAGTGTCACTCCACAATGGCAGGACCAGCCCAACTGTGCACTGGTTGCTGCAGGACACACAGATGCACAGAGTATTAAGCACAGCCCCATGACTCATGACAGAATAAGTAAGGCTCGCATAAATAAAACTGACCAATCTGAGCTGGTGAAGTCCATGCCAAGAACCACACTCTCTTCTGTGTCCTGCCTACCATTGGTGGACACCACTACCATATAGCGTGTACACTGAGGGTATGCACTCTCCAGTCGCACCGCCTTAAACAAAGAGAAGCAGAGTAAGTTTGAGAATAGAGTCCATTCCTGTTTAGTTTGAGCTGGTGGAATTGAAGGTGGTAGCTACCAGGCGGATGGTGTCCTCGGGCCGCAGTAGTGTGAACATGGTCTGTAGGTGTTGCTGGAGGTCGCCTGGACAGGAACAAAAGGGCTTGTTACATTTCTTGTCAAGAATTGCCAACATTTCTCACATTTCCACTTGTAGAACTGCTTAAATATTGGAAAAGGCTTGAGAAATAAGTTTATCTATGAATGATAATATTACACCCTGTCAAAAAGACTATTTCGTTACATGTGTGCAGGAAACTTTAAATAACGGGCTGATGGTAGTGACACAAAGTTTACATGTTAAATATTGCAGATATGATCAGGCATAAAGACCTGAGCGTGAGCTTAATTGTTATGGCAGGACACCTTGGTTGAAGTATCTATACCAGCAAGGGGTGATCACAGGCAGCCCGGGGTGGGTACACACAGACAGTGGTCTAGGGAGCAATTTGTTTATTTATTAGGATTTTAATGTGTTTTACACACTTTGGTTACAGTCATCAGTTCATGTTTAATGTCAAACACAGTCATGAACAATTTTGCATCTCCAATTCACCTCACTTGCACTGCACTTGCACAGCACTAACAGCTTCACCTGGGAATTGAACCCAAGACTTTCTTGCTGTGATGCGACAGTGCTACCCACCGGGGAGGAAAAAAATGTGAACCTCAGACAGGTCGCTGGTTGACTGAGATTATTTTAATCCTGACGCTGAGGTGAATATGTCCCAACAGACAGTGCATCAAGCTCTTCTGAGTATGGGGCTGCATAGTCACAGGGTAGTGCCCATGTGAACTCCTGTCCACAATGGGCAAGCAGCTATCAGAACTGTACATTGGAACAATGGAAGAGGATTGACCACTGAACCAACAAAACCTATTTTCTCAAAGATTATGTGGAAGGCTGAGCATGTTTGCATCATTTACTAGCGGAAGAAATGGCACCAGGATGTACTGTAAAATGATTAACCTTGCAAAATCCAGATGTTGAAGTTCGACTACGAGACACCACAGGACTCCTTCAGATGTCTTGTGTAATCAATGTCTCTGCGATTTAGAGCTGTTTTGACAGCATACTAGGTGGGTGGTTCTAATGTTTTTGGCTCGTGGCTGTACATGATAGTGAATGTGTAACTCGATCAATGTTTGTATACCATACCCGTGTGCTTGTTCCTCCGCTGTGTGATGCGGGGCAAGGAGGAGTTGGGGGAACCATTTCCACAGGGTAAGAAGAGGGCAGCACCTTTGACTGTGAGAAAATTCTCGTTGATACTAAAAAAAAAAAAAAAAGAGAGAGAGAATAAGCAAAATTATTAAACTGGACGTCAAGGCAGGAGAGGGATTGAAGATGATTACAAGATGACAAGATGATTACTTACACTGATGTTAGAAAAATAAGTTAGTGTTTAAAATATTCTTGCACATTTCAGATTCCAACTGGGCATTAAAAAATGTTAACGCATCAGAAATGGATGTATTCAAAATCACCGTTTCATATTGTCTGTCATTTTCAACTGCATGGATTTGTTTTTCTTCTAATATACATTTACATTTTACATTTTCAGCATTTAGCAGACGCTCTTATCCAGAGCGACTTACAGAAGTACTTCTATAGTGAACATTTCATTTCTCAAGTTTAGGTAAACAACAGTCGAAGAACCCAAATCTGCTAAAACCTGTTAGAACCAAAGTGGCTTTTTTGTTTTTGTTTTTTGAAATGGAAAAGATTGGAATAAAGTGTTAGTAAATAAGTACAAGTCAGCCTAAGTGTTTAGTAAAAAGGTGGGTTTTCAATCGCTTTTTAAAGACAGCAAGAGACTCAGATGTTCGGACAGACAGAGGAAGTTCGTTCTTCCTCTGTCTGTCCGAACATTTTCTGCCTAAACAAGACCAGCTTCCAAGCCCAAAAGTGCTGCACTGTGATCTGCTGTCCCTTACACAAGACCCAGAATGCACCGTTAGTGAGTGCACTTGGTTTGGATCGCAAAGCAGACGGGCATTTCTTTACAGTAAACCCTCCATAAAACACCTTAAACTCATTATAAGACTACACACAGACAGACCGGCAGACAGCCAGACAGACAGAAACCCCGGCGCGCAGACACCCAGGGTGTGAATTCAGTACTGACGCAGACCTCAATAACAGAGCGGGGAACATAAATAGGACCTTCAAGGGCTACCATTTTGGAGCTGATTGTTCAGCCCCACCTTTACCACTCCAATAGCAGTTAGTAAACGCAGCCTGACCCTCCCCAGTGGTCTCCTCACAGCTCCTTAGCAGCGAGTAAAAGCACTTCAACCACTTTAAACAGCACTGCTATTGCTGTGGATGGGGAAAAGGAATCTGCCAGCCCTCTCAGAATCTGACTAGCTCAGAGATATAATGCTGACATTTGCAAAAGAGAGAACACAAAACCAAAGAAAAACACAAGCTCGCTTCCCAGAACTTACTCACCCCTGACCCAGCTGTTTCCTCATCCTCTTTACTCATTTCACACTAAAATTTCATCAGCTTCCTCCCTTCCCACTTTTAATTCTACATCTGGCTCTAATAACCTGAGAACCGGTGGGCTGAGTGCTGTTAGAAGACACAAGAGCCGACAGGAGGCAGAAAGATACCGTAAAGTACTTTTTACAGTATGTAGCAGGGCTGAAAATAGCATCAATCTCATGATGCAAGATGTCATGCTATATATCATCACTATGGCTATCTACAAACGATTTTTTAAAATTGCAATAGGTAGAACATTAGTTATATGTGTGTGTGGTCATTTTACACAAAATGTAAAAAAATCAAGGTACTATTTTAGGTAGATTAGTATGTAAAATAATAAAACAGGTCTACATAGAGATCTGTGTTACCTTCAAAACCACCAGATCTGTGAATATTTTCAATTATGCTGCATGTCTAAACTGGATGTCAAATCAATACACTACGCATTGTGTCTTTATAACTTAGAATCCAAATACAACCAATTTCTTCACACCAATTACAGACAAGATTATAACGTCATTATTTCTTATTCAATGAACATGTTTGTTTGTTTATTAGGATTTTAACGTCATGTTTTACACTTCGGTTACATTCATGACAGGAACGGTAGTTACTCGTTACACAAGGTTCATCAGTTCACAAGGTTATATCGAACACGGACAATTTAGTATCTCCAATTTACCTCACTTGCACGTCTTTGGACTGTGGGAGGAAACCGGAGCACCCGGAGTAAACCCACGCAGACACGGGGAGAACATGCAAACTCCACACAGAAAGGACCCGGACCGCCCCACCTGGGGATCGAACGCAGGACCTTCTTGCTGTGAGGTGACAGTGCTACACACTTAGCCACCGTGCCGCCCTATTTAATGAACAATGCCATAACAGTGAAAACGGCAGTAATGTAGAACAATAAGATGAACATAAACAATGTGAGCTTTTAGAACGTAGTTTTAGACGGTAGCTTGTTCATTGCAAGCGCTAACATAAACATGCATTATCAGCGCTTTATTCTAATTAGGATTGCAGCGAGTTCAGTTTCCCCGAAAATCACTGGGCGCAACTAAGTAGTGCACCCCGTACAGGGTGCCAATCCATCAGGATCAGGCTTAAACGCAAACACAGCCAATCATAAACAGATTGCATCCATACGCAGCCTTACTTGATATCGGTTTAGAATACTAGCTAGCTATCTTGGTCAGTCACAAGTGCAATTTTGATGCAATGTCCCTATTTAAACATTTAAAACTGAATGGTAGGTGTTGGAAGAGAACTGGGCTGATAACTTCTGCTTATGCTGAGTGCATCATGGTTTTATTTCTTGCTATTTTCTCATATTGACAGTTATACAAAAATGGCCAGACTAGTGGTCTAGGTGCCAGTGACTTGCAAATTATATGCCTGGCCTGAACGTTTTTTTTTTTTTATTCATACCTGGCTGGAGGATAAAGTGCTTTAAAAAGGACACTGATCCAACAGTCGTTAGCATTTACAATAACCTGGTCCATCAAGCTGCTACTTTCATTTTATATGTTCTAGTTGCTTATGTATCCCTTGGTAGTGTGCTATACCATGACAATTTCGTGGTGATATGTTACTAACTTCTAATTGCTTACTGTACGTAATCAACTGGCTAGCTGGTTAAAATTACAATTTGTTAAATTGAATTCATTAACATTTTTCTATGTTTTGGGCAGCCATTTGTGAGTCAGTTACCAATAAATACATTAATTGTCTAGTCCTGTCATTAATAAATCAATTTGACATTCACATGCACTTTACAGTGGAGGGTCAGATAAACTTGCAGACTTGCAGATAAATGTACACAGCTAAATATAGTTAAAAATGGCATGAATGAACCTAGACTATTGATAGACTTCAGTCCTAGTGCTACTGTAAACGTGACCAGACTTTATGTCCAAATGTATTTAAGTGCAAATTATGACAAGCACTAAAGTCGTATGCAGCACTAAATTGCATGTTTATGACCCCCCTCCCCCCACTCCCCAATCCTGCCACCCTTGATATATTAAGTAGCTACTGTTAGAAAGCTCTGCACTCGGGGTGCATCATTAGAAATATTTTCCATTGAGGTGTGGAGAATGCGACCCGGTGCACAGCTGCTTCTGATGACAGGGTCAGTGGGTTTCAAAGTCAGATCTATCTCTGTGCCAGGAGAGGAGAGGGCATTGGGGGTACACACCAATTCCAGCCACTGACACTTCACAGAGACAGACTTGTAAGGGCATACACACATACATCCGCTATGTAAAAAAGGGAAAGACAGGCCTGATGGGTCAGACAGACGAACGAACCAGCCTGCCTGCACTCGTCCTATGCGGCTTAGGAAGATGAGTCTAAAAGGGAGGTACGGAGTGGGAGGGCCGGTGTCTGGCATCCCAAGCTGGGTAGGACTTGTTAGGGCACGGACACAGCCATCGCTATGTAAGGGGCCAAAACACACAGTCAAAGAGATGCCTGACCCTCACTAGTCACTGCCCTTATTAGTCACACTCCCACTAGGGAGGGGATAAATATAGTGCCGGGTCTTGGCCTAACCAAAAGCCGTAGGAGTTCAGGCCAGAGAGAGAGCGCTCAGCTGCATTCTGTCACCTCTAAAAAAAAAACGGACTGGCTATGTGCATTACAATGAATACCAACTACTGTACAGTTATAGACAGAAAATCATGTCAGGGCGGCATGTAAGTCAAGAGAGGCTGGAGGAAAAACCCAATTTCAAATTCAGAGACACTACAAAGTATTACACTACAGTAACAATGGAGGTCAAACAGACCGAAAATCTACAAAAAGGCATATGATAATGCTAAGCAGACAAACATGGCGCACAGACTGTATTAAGCTGTCTTTTCGTTTATGGGCCAATAACATGACTCACAGTTGTTTGCGTCAAATTAAAATAAGTTTACACAACAGCTTGACAACCACATGGCACTTTTGTGGTACACAACAGATACCATACACGATACAAAACCAACAAAATGATTATTTCTCAATATTTTTATATCACGTCTGGACTAGGTTTAACGTGACCGCAGTAATGTAGAATGTAAGAATGGTTTGGAACTAAGCCATGTGTAGATAAAATAAACATAAACCTTACGGTAACTCCAAATTTATACTGTCTTATTTAAAATAGACTTGTGTTTACAATTTACACCTTTATCCTGGTCAGGGATGCGGTGGGTTTGGTTTCCCGAATGAATGAGGTAACACACCCCAGATAGGACACCAATCCATCGCCGGGCCTCGGCCACCAAAACCACCAACGACATAGCCAATCATGTCTGTATGTATATGCCTGACTGGCGAATAGCACCACAGAGGGGCTGAACCCTAGATCCAGGGGGTAATGGACTATCTCTGCACCATCCAAGCACCCTTGTTAGATGACAGTCTTTGAGCTTTCAGATTGCAGTGTTTAATTATGTCCAAAATACACACTACACCACCGACCCCCCTCATTTAAAGCATTTAATAAAGAAATGTTAATGATGAACTGGTTAACCAATAACCGACAAAGAAATTGTTCAGTTAATGCTGACGGTTAAAATTGTAATTTAAATTCATTCCCAACGGCCAAGACTTAATTTGGATAGAGAGTGGAGCTAGTGACTCACCTGCACCCTGCACCCTCTGTGCCATGTTTGTTCTGAGCACAAACATGAATGTGAAAATGCTTTGACATTATTTAAACCTTAAACTGAACTGTTATACATTATAACTACAAACAGTAAAGCTTTTTAGTAACAGTATGGAGTCTAACATGCTCCACTCTATTTTGACTAAACAGGCACAAACTCCCACAGCCATACACCAAAGTCTCAGACAAGAGCCTTTTGTTATGGCTAAAAGATCACATAGAGGATGTTTTTAAAATAGGATGTCCAATAAGCTCATGGACATCAACCAGGTGTCCAAATACTTTGGGCAATGACACAATATCAGTCTAAAACAAACTTCCCAATTCAGCAGCCAGTATGACAACACACCCACAGACTTGCCCTGCTTGTATTCTTTTTAGCTCTGCTGGGAAAAACAGATGTACGAGCAAGAATAAGAGAAACAGGAAGGTAGGGCCAGCGCAACGCTTCTACATTTTATGTTTCCACACAGCACTTCCTTGCTGGGAAACCTGCTGCGATCACCAGTTAAACGTTAACGTCCTGCTGACACACATTTACACAGAGTTCTATTCTTTGATCCTTATGTGCCTACACACCACACCTGATCAGAACAATGCTGAAGAAACAGTGCTTATTAGAGATGGACCGATCAGGGTTTTTGGCACCGATTCCGATCTCCTTTCAGGGACATCGGCCGATAGCCGATTTCGATCGGGGGGGGGATTAGCAGTAAATAAACTTAAAAAGAGCCTCACAGTAAGGATAAACCGGAGCAGCGCATGTGTGCGTGTGTGTGTGTTTGTGCCTTTAGAAGAGACGCAGTTACAGTTACAGAGACGCAGAGTTCACAGTATCGCTATAAGTGATTCATTGATTCATGAGTTGATTCGTTTTTATGTGAAGCGTAAGTTTCTCTTCTCAGTTATCTCTCCGTGTTTACTGTTATTAATTAAATGTCGTGGTTTTAAATAAACACCAGCTACTACAGAACATGTTGTGTGACTCTCTTACATTAAAAAGCTTAATTAAAAAGCTTAATTAAACTGCTATTACCACAGATCTGTAACCGACCGTCAGACTCGTTCCGTCTAAGGAGCTAAAAGTTTTTTAAAAGTTCAGCAGATGATCCTGAACTAACGAATTTGGTAATGAATAAACTTTTGCCATCGGCTCTGTAACGTCTTCTGTTCTGATCTAGTACATCACAAGTAAGAACCGCTTACGATTTACCAAAGTGAACCAGGAGTTTATGTAACGTGCCGATAGAATCGACTCAGATGTGACCGGGTTGAATTATCTTTTTAAAGTAAATATTACAATCAGCAAAATTACATCGTAAGAGCTTTCACGATGGTTTCTGTACGATTGTTGATGAATGGTGATGTGATGGTTGGTGCTTCGTAGCTCAAAGTCTGGATCAATCCACTGAGCTGTTAACTTAACATGGTCTTTATATATCACACGATCGGATCGGCTACTTTTAGGAAATATCGTCGATCGCATATTTTTATTAAAAATCGGCCGATACCGATTCGTAGCCGATCGATCGTCCCATCTCTAGTGCTTATTCTGTCAATATCGGCACAATCTCTGAGAGCTCAGGATTATTTCCTCACTGGTTTGATTGGATTGTTTACCAGCAACAGAGAACCAAACTTGGCGCCAAGTTTCCTAGAAATTAAACAGGCAGCATTTGGTACAGACTAGAGTACACATGCTCATTTGCATGTAAAAACAAACAACAGTTTAACACCGCAGCATCACTCGCTTTTGGTCGTTTTATGCAAGGAGTCTAAAACTGAAAATCCTGAAAGCATCATCGTGATTACTGAGCCGACAGTGCAAACCTTAGGTTTGTTTGTTTATTTATTAGGGTTTTAACGTCATGTTTTACACTTTGGTTACATTCATGACGCGAACGGTAGTTACTCATCACACAAGGTTCATCAGTTCACAAGGTTATATCAAACAGTCATGGACAGTTTTGTATCTCCAATTCACCTCACTTGCATGTCTTTGGACTGTGGGAGGACACCAAAGCACCCAGGGGGAAACCCATGCAGACACGGGGAGAACATGCAAACTCCACACAGAAAGGACTCGGACCGCCCCACCTGCTTACCCGCCCGCAAACCTTAGGTAAACTGTTAAATCTGCCTGAAAAGTCATTGAATACCAATTACTGATCCTTTTAGTCTTATTCTATTGCTAACTGGATCATTTTTATCAGAGGCTCTCTGTACCATGTACATAGGGACATGCTTTGCTACTTGGTGACCTCTCCATCGTTACAGCATGCGTCCTGACCAGCCAAGTTACATTTGCAAGAGCAATTAGGAACCTAGATTACCTCCCTCCCTTAGACACAGCCACTTGTCTGTTGGACGCCTGGCCAGGTCGACAGCACAGCTAAGACTTAGACCTGATAGCCTGAGAGTTTAGTGGTTAGATTATGTATTTTTTTAACACTAGATGGTTATAACCTTTAAAAAAAACAGCAAAGATGCTTGTAGCTTTGGCAAACAGTTTGACCATTAATAACAGATGTGTTGTGAAGTTCTACTTGTTTTTTGTGCAGTTTGGTCAGACATTGAGGAGGAAACTAGGGTAAATGACACTACTAGGGTAAATGCAGGAATTTTATCCAACACTTTGACAATGTGATGCAGACAATGTGCTCCTGTTACATCTGACTTAGCTACAGCCTTTATCTTTAACTGCACAAGTGTTAGAATAAGAAAGGAAAAACAGACTACATGTAAACATAAATATATATGTAAAACTACATACATACAGTGAAGCCCGAAATTATTCATACCCCTGGCAAATTTTGACTTAAAGTTACTTTTATTCAACCAGCAATTTTTTTTTTGACCAGAAATGACACAGGTGTCTTCCAGAAGATAATAAGACGATGTACAAGAGGCATCATTATGGAAAAAAATATTTCCCAGCTTTTATTTACATTTGAACAAAAAGTGGCATGTCCAAAATTATTCATACCCTTTGCAAACTGTCACAGTCTATGGGAAAATCCAAAGTTCTATACCATTCCAAATAGTCCAAGCTGTTCTAAAGCATCCTAATTACCCTGATTCATTGGGAACAGCTGTTTTAATCAACTCAACAGGTGAAAAACAGCAACTCTCTGCAGTTGGTTTGTGGACAGTCATGGCTAAGACAAAGGAGCTCACTAAGGACCTGCGGCTGTGCATTGTGGCAGCTCACAAGTCAGGAAAGGGCTATAAGGCCATATCTAAATGTTTTCAAGTTCCAGTGGCTACAGTGCAAAGTATTATTAAAAAATACAAGACATTCCGCACTGTGGAAAATCTCAGAGGACGTGGTCGGAAGCCAAAAGTGACACCTGTGCTGGCCAGGAGGATAGTGAGAGAGGTGAAAAAGAATCCAAGGATCACCACCAAGGCCATCCTGGTGAATCTGGGCTCTGCTGGTGGCAACGTCTCAAGGCAGACAGTCCAACGGACACTGCACACTGCTGGGTTCCACGGACGCAGACCAAGGAGGACGCCACTTCTCCAGAAAAGGCACACAAAAGCTCGCTTGGCCTTTGCAAATGCTCATCTGGACAAAGAAGAAGACTTCTGGTCTTCTGTTTTATGGTCAGATGAAACAAAAATTGAATTGTTTGGCCACAATGATGTATCCTTCATTTGGCGTAAAAAAGGAGAAGCCTTCAACCCTAAGAACACCATCCCCACTGTCAAACATGGTGGTGGGAACCTAATGATTTGGGGGTGTTTTTCAGCCAATGGACCAGGGAACCTAATCACAGTAAACGGCATCATGAAAAAAGATCAATACATCAAGATTCTCAACAACAACATCAGGCAGTCTGCAGAGAAACTTGGCCTTGGGCACCAGTGGACATTTCAGCACGACAACGACCCAAAACACACAGCAAAAGTGGTGAAGAAATGGTTAGCGGACAAAAACATTAACATTTTGCAGTGGCCCAGCCAGAGTCCTGACTTGAATCCAATTGAGAATCTGTGGAGGGAGCTAAAGATCAGGGTGATGGCAAGGAGACCCTCCAACCTGAAAGAGTTGGAGCTCATCGCTAAAGATGAATGGGCAAAAATACCAGTGGAGACATGCAAAAAGCTGGTCAGCAATTATAGGAAGCGTTTGATTGCTGTAATAGCCAATAAAGGCTTTTCTATTAATTATTGAGAAGGGTATGAATAATTTTGGACATGCCACTTTTTGTTCAAATGTAAATAAAAGCTGAGAAATATTTTTTTCCATAATGATGCCTCTTGTACATCGTCTTATTATCTTCTGGGAGACGCCTGTGTCATTTCCGGTCCAAAAAAAAAATTGCTGGTTGAATAAAAGTAACTTTAAGTCAAAATTTGCCAGGGGTATGAATAATTTCGGGCTTCACTGTATGTATTTATTTATTTATGTTTCTTCTGTTTTTGATGAAAGTACTGAGTAGTAAGCACATAACCAGCTTAGGCCATGCAAGAATATGTACAGTACAATATTTTTTATTGATTGGGGGGTTGGGTTTAGTGTAGGTGGTAGGGCGAGACTTTTACGTCTGTTTGACTTTAAAATTAGTGTAAATATTTAGTGAGGAAGGTAAACTGTAGCACAACAACAGTCGAAAAAGACACTTTAAAAAACCACCCAAGTCTATGGGTAATTTAACACCAGGAACAAAAGAGAACATTATAACCATATTGACTTTAATCAGATGATGTTTCTGTCGGAGACTGAAGACTTCCTTGTTGTCGCCCAATGTAAGGCTGAAAACTAAGCAACCTATCAACGCATCACATAATTTCCCTAAAATCTTCACAACAATCTGTATCTCATGTGTAAATGACGCATCATATTAAACACTGTCTAACGAAAATGAATTTTTTATACAGTATATGCAAATCATGTAAGTGCAATCTCGTGACACGCGAAAAGTACATGCAAAATCTAAGGAACCTGCTGCTCGGGTGCAAAGGTTTATTGTACATTTGTGGGCGGGAAGCTGGTTGTGAGTTCATTTCTACATGTTGACAGGTAATCACATCTCGTTTCCACATACTTGTTACACAATGCACAGACTAGAATAAAAAACTGTACATGTCCAGTTTATCAACAGTTCACGTTTACATTACAGTTTCAGTATTTAGCAGACACCTTTATCCAAAGCGACTCACTGCTGTGACAGTACACCATCTACGAGCCCAGCAGGGGCAACCTAGCAAAGGTGGGGCTAGATTACTGGTCCAACACCTTAACCACTACGCTACAGCTGCTACAGGCTACAGTTTAAATTATTAGAGTAAGCAAGCCAAGAATGCACCAAACTAGAATACCAACCAGAGTGCTGAATACACAACAGCATACTCATTTCATGTACCATTAAGTAGAAAACATCAGCAAGATAGAATGAAAAACTATAATGCATTATACACTGACTAGGCATAACATTATGACCACCTTCCTAATATCGTGTTGGTCCCCCTTTTGCTGCCAAAACAGCCCTGCAACTGTGATGCACTGTGTATTCTGACACCTTTCTATCAGAACCAGCATTACCTTCTTCAGCAATTTGAGCTACAGTAGCTCGTCTGTTGGATCGAACCACACGGGCCAGCCTTCGCTCCCCACGTGCATCAATTAGCCTTGGCCACCCATGACCCTGTCCACTTTAATAGATACTGACCACTGCAGACCAGGAACACCCCACAAGAGCTGCAGTTTTGGAGATGCTCTGACCCAGGCGTCTAGCCATCACAATTTGGCCCTTGCTCAAACTCGCTCAAATCCTTGCACTTGCCCATTTTTCCTGCTTCTAACACATCAACTTTGAGGATTTATTGTTCACTTGCTGCCTAATATATCCCCATCTACTAACAGGTGCCGTGATGAAGAGATAATCAGTGTTATTCACTTCACCTGTCAGTGGTCATAATGTTATGCCTAGTCGGTGTATGATTTCATGTTAATCGACAGGTAGACAGACAGAGATTTTACAACCTGTTACACCTGTAACAAGTGACTATATAAATGTTATAATCCCTTCTTTATGTAGGCAATATATTATTATGTGCCTTCTAAAATTAATTATAGCTATTATACCAACAATGGCCATAAAGGCTGAATTGGTATAAGAACGATTTGGAAAACACCTGACATTCAACACAATAAACATTAAGCCAGGACTACAAAGCAGTCAAAACTACAACATCTATTGAGTTGCTTTCAAGAAAATTTAGCGTAACTAGTTGTGCTGCTAGTTTTTAAAGCAGCTGCAGTTCAAAAGTTGCATAAACATAAACTCTTCTGTTAAATAAAGCTTTTCCAAAATAGTGTCTCCAAGTCTATAAAAACATTTTCTAGGTAACTCATGATTTAATGTATACTAGAAATCTTGCTGGTGTGATTTAACGTGTCATAAACCACCACAATCACACACAGAACTAATTTTTTGATAAGGCTGTACTGACTGATATACTGGCCTGTGGTAGCCTAGTGGGTAGAGCTTTGGGCTATCAACCGGAAGATTGGCGGTTCAAATCCAGGCTCTGCTATGTAGCCACTGTTGGGTCCTTGAGCAAGGCCCTTAACCCTGTCTGCTCCAGGGGCGCCGTAAGTTGGCTGACCCTGCGCTCTGACCCCAGCTTCCAACACCAGCTGGGATATGCGAAGAAAGAATTTCATTGTACTGTACATCTGTATATGTATATATGTCAAATAAAGGATATCTTTCTTTCTTTCTTTAAATGTCATGTATTGTAAAAATGGGGATAAATTGCTCAAACCTACTATTAAAAACGTGCAATGTTCTCATTGTAGAATAATATTTCTTAAGTCATTGTGAGAAATATCCAGTAAACTTTACCGATACTGACGTGCAGGTGAATCACATCACAGTCATTTCCACATTTCACAATCTTAAGCTTGCCCCACATTTTATGAAATACCACTTCAGGCAGTGTGCTGCCAGGAAGCAAGAGTTTCCTGATTTGCTTGACGAAAAAGTACAACTAAAATTCCTCAAGGGTTATTTTTAGAGACAATTCTAGATGAAATAATTTGAACTTACATACAGTAGTGACAACTGTTGTGTTTAAAGTATAACTGTGACGGGACTAATAATAATAATACAGATCACTTTCTGGATACAAGGTATGCACACAAGGTGGAAATTCATGCTGGCACCAATCCATCACACTAACTCAGACCTGCACGTAGATAGTCTCATAGCCAAACTAGCTATGCCAAGCCAACTATGCCAAGACTGATGTTTTAGCTTGTTCGGGAGGATCTGGGGCCATGGGCTTTAACCTGTCAGCAGGGAAGACAGACGTTGGTGAGAACAAAAACTTATATAGTAGTAACAGGTTTAAAGTATGACCACCATGTACCAAAGGCTGCAAACTGTCCATTTGCTGTAGGTTAAGAACCATTGACCTGAACCCCAAAACAAAATGTTGAAATAATTAGGGGCAAACCAATGTCCTAAAAGGGTCTTGTTTGGCTATTATTAATTTATTAATGTCCAAAGCGACTTACAGTATACAGTCCAAACAATTGAGGGTTAAGTGCCTTGCTCAAGGGCCCTAAAAACATTCAAAGACCAAAGGTGAAGTCCCAAAGGATCACCTAATATAAGTCACCTGATATAATCGATCATAATCCACATTTAAATTTTACATTCGCAGCATTTAGCAGATGCTTTTATCCAAAGTGACTTACAAACTTTCAAACATATAGTCTCCAATTTGAGCAATTGAGGGTTAAAAGCCATGCTCAAGGACCCAACAGTGGCAACCTGGCATTGGGGCTTAAACCAAAAAAAGAAATACTAGAAAGGCTGACCAATGCCAATCGTGGTTTATGTCGGCATGTGTTTTATGAAGCTGAATACAGTACTTTCCTGCATGATACAAATACACTGATGTCATTTAGTCTCCTTATCTTGCACAGTGGTGCACAGCAACATGGGTCCTGAGGGTCTGGGTTCAGTCCTTGCCTCTGGCCAGTGTCTGTTAGGGCTTTTGTTTCCTCTAACAGCAAACATGCAAAAGATGGTTTGGCTGCTCTACATTGTTCTCAAGAGTGAATATGAGAGCATGTAAATATATGTAAGTGAATAAATGATTAGGCGAGCGTGTGCACCTACATGACCTCCAGCGACCCTGACCGAGTATAAGTGCATAGTTAAAATAACAGTGGCAACCTGGCATTGGGGCTTAAACCAAAAAAAAGAAATACTAGAAAGGCTGACCAATACCAATCGTGGTTTATGTTGGCATGTGTTTAATGAAACTGAATACAGTACTTTCCTGCATGACAGAAATACACTGATGTCATTTAGTCAGTGGTGCACAGTAACATGGGTCCTGAGGGTCTGGGTTCAGTCCTTGCCTCTGGTCAGTGTCTTAGGGCTTTTGTGGGTTTCCTCTAACAGCAAACATGCAAAAGATGGTTTGGCTGCTCTACATTGCCCTCACGAGTGAATATGTGAGCATGTAAATATATGTGAGTGAACAAATGAACCTACACGACCTCCAGCGACCCTGACCGATTATTTTAAGCATTAGTGCATTTTAAGCTATGCCAAAACAGCACCACGTGACTTCTCCACTTCAAGAGTTCACGCTGGAACTTTAAAAGCGCAGCCTGAGGAAAGAGTCACTAAAACCGAGCTGACACGACACATGCATGTTATTAATACATTTAAAATGTTATAAAAGCTAATAAATGAAAACTTACAGCTGGTTTATCTGGTTGTGAGAAGCCACGGCGTTGTCAGTGAAGTAGGGCATGATTTTAGCAGCGCAGCGTGAACACACAGCAGCGGCCGCCGAGTTCTCCGGTACAGCCCGGCTTTCTCCCGGGGTCATGGCCGCTCACTCACACACTGTCCGGATAGTCTCAAAACTTCACTCACTCCTTTATGTCATGACTTTTCTTCATGAATTTTGTCCAAGATAAGAAAACAATACAATATGGAGTCGAAGACAACCAAAGGCGAGCTCCAGAAGCGATAAACCTGTGCTACATTCACAGCCGTTGCCTGCCTGAGAAACTGTTTTTCCGAATTAAAACCTCCTTTAATTAACAAATGTTTAATAGTTAAAATGTAAAGTACATATTGCTGCTAAAAAAAAGCAAGTCGTATCCTTCAAGAAACAGAAATAAATAAAAAGTTAAAGTTTTAAATAGTTCCAGTCAGTCGGTTGAAGTCTGTGAGGAACTTGACGGTGAGCTGAGCGCTTTTGATGCTCAGTACTGGAGCTGCACTCGGTTAACCTGGGGGGAGGAGCAGAGAAGCGACATGTGCTCTAAGCGGGGCTCACTACAAGGTCCTACACACATACGACTATACAGGATCCTCAGCAACGACAGCGTCGCTTCGACCACAGAATGCACAAAGTACACAGTGGACCCTTGACTTACGAATTTAATTGGTTCCGAGGGGCTGTTCTTAAGTCAAAATGTTTACATTTGACATTTTCAGCATTTAGCAGACGCCTTTATCCAAAGCGACTTACATTACAGTTACAGTATACAGTCTGAGCAACTGAGGGTTAAGGGCCTTGCTCAAGGGCCCAACAGCAGCAACCTAGCAGTGGTGGGGCTTGAACCAGCAACCTTTGGATTACTAGTCCTGTGCCTTAACCACTAGGCTACGGCTATTTAACTAACCTTAAATAGGTTAGTTAAACCTATTTTTCCCATAGGAAATAATGTAAATAGAATGAATCCGTGACAGACCTCCCCAAACCACCCCCTTACCTAACCTCATGTCTTAAACTGTCTTTTTTGTTATAAATACAAGTATATTTTCCCTTAAATCTTAAATTATATAATAGACATTCCTCTAATAACCAATAATAAACAACAATACACAGTAGTACTGTACATAAAACACATACATCACATTTCAGTACAGTACGTGTGCTTTACTATACACCATAATAAATTTCCTTCTTTTTTAAAAAAAATTAAAATTTATCTACCAGAAACAACAATAACTCTCATATTTCTCTATTATTTCCTTCTTTATTTCAATAGTGTTGTATTTTGTAGGTGTAATTGACAAAAGAAAGAATACTTTACTGAGCCGAATTCCTTCTTCTCTCTCACTCACTGCCCCCTCTGCCTGATACACAGTGACAGCTACTGGAAGGAGTAATTATACAACATAGTAATAGATTTGTTCATTGTCTCACCACTACGCTTCCTCTTCACCTTCTTTAAGGCCAGTTTAATATTTAATTGTACAAAATATAAAGAAAACACCGTCCGCTGTCCGCTCACTGTATATACAGTGTATCACAAAAGTGAGTACACCCCTCACATTTCTGCAAATATTTCATTATATCTTTTCATGGGACAACACTATAGACATGAAACTTGGATATAACTTAGAGTAGTCAGTGTACAGCTTGTATAGCAGTGTAGATTTACTGTCTTCTGAAAATAACTCAACACACAGCCATTAATGTCTAAATAGCTGGCAACATAAGTGAGTACACCCCACAGTGAACATGTCCAAATTGTGCCCAAATGTGTCGTTGTCCCTCCCTGGTGTCATGTGTCAAGGTCCCAGGTGTAAATGGGGAGCAGGGCTGTTAAATTTGGTGTTTTGGGTACAATTCTCTCATACTGGCCACTGGATATTCAACATGGCACCTCATGGCAAAGAACTCTCTGAGGATGTGAGAAATAGAATTGTTGCTCTCCACAAAGATGGCCTGGGCTATAAGAAGATTGCTAACACCCTGAAACTGAGCTACAGCATGGTGGCCAAGGTCATACAGCGGTTTTCCAGGACAGGTTCCACTCGGAACAGGCTTCGCCAGGGTCGACCAAAGAAGTTGAGTCCACGTGTTCGGCGTCATATCCAGAGGTTGGCTTTAAAAAATAGACACGAGTGCTGCCAGCATTGCTGCAGAGGTTGAAGACGTGGGAGGTCAGCCTGTCAGTGCTCAGACCATACGCCGCACACTGCATCAACTCGGTCTGCATGGTCGTCATCCCAGAAGGAAGCTGACGCACAAGAAAGCCCGCAAACAGTTTGCTGAAGACAAGCAGTCCAAGAACATGGATTACTGGAATGCCCTGTGGTCTGACGAGACCAAGATAAACTTGTTTGGCTCAGATGGTGTCCAGCATGTGTGGTGGCGCCCTGGTGAGAAGTACCAAGACAACTGTATCTTGCCTACAGTCAAGCATGGTGGTGGTAGCATCATGGTCTTGGGCTGCATGAGTGTTGCTGGCACTGGGGAGCTGCAGTTCATTGAGGGAAACATGAATTCCAACATGTACTGTGACATTCTGAAACAGAGCATGATCCCCTCCCTTCGAAAACTGGGCCTCATGGCAGTTTTCCAACAGGATAACGACCCCAAACACAACCTCCAAGATGACAACTGCCTTGCTGAGGAAGCTGAAGGTAAAGGTGATGGACTAAACCCAATTGAGCACCTGTGGCGCATCCTCAAGTGGAAGGTGGAGGAGTTCAAGGTGTCTAACATCCACCAGCTCCGTGATGTCATCATGGAGGAGTGGAAGAGGATTCCAGTAGCAACCTGTGCAGCTCTGGTGAATTCCATGCCCAGGAGGGTTAAGGCAGTGCTGGATAATAATGGTGGTCACACAAAATATTGACACTTTGGGCACAATTTGGACATGTTCACTGTGGGGTGTATTCACTTATGTTGCCAGCCATTTAGACATTAATGGCTGTGTGTTGAGTTATTTTCAGAAGACAGTAAATCTACACTGCTATACAAGTTGTACACTGACTACTCTAAGTTATATCCAAGTTTTATTTCTGTAGTGTTGTTCCATGAAAAGATATAATAAAATATTTGCAGAAATGTGAGGGGTGTACTCACTTATTTGATACACTGTATATATATATATACAGTGTATCACAAAAGTGAGTACACCCCTCACATTTCTGCAGATATTTAAGTATATCTTTTCATGGGACAACACTGACAAAATGACACTTTCACACAATGAAAAGTAGTCTGTGTGCAGCTTATATAACAGTGTAAATTTATTCTTCCCTCAAAATAACTCAATATACAGCCATTAATGTCTAAACCACCGGCAACAAAAGTGAGTACAACCCTAAGAGACTACACCCCTAAATGTCCAAATTGAGCACTGCTTGTCATTTTCCCTCCAAAATGTCATGTGATTTGTTAGTGTTACTAGGTCTCAGGTGTGCATAGGGAGCAGGTGTGTTCAATTTAGTAGTACAGCTCTCACACTCTCTCATACTGGTCACTGAAAGTTCCAACATGGCACCTCATGGCAAAGAACTCTCTGAGGATCTTAAAAGACGAATTGTTGCGCTACATGAAGATGGCCAAGGCTACAAGAAGATTGCCAACACCCTGAAACTGAGCTGCAGCACAGTGGCCAAGATCATCCAGCGTTTTAAAAGAGCAGGGTCCACTCAGAACAGACCTCGCGTTGGTCGTCCAAAGAAGCTGAGTGCACGTGCTCAGCGTCACATCCAACTGCTGTCTTTGAAAGATAGGCGCAGGAGTGCGGTCAGCATTGCTGCAGAGATTGAAAAGGTGGGGGGTCAGCCTGTCAGTGCTCAGACCATACGCCGCACACTACATCAAATTGGTCTGCATGGCTGTCACCCCAGAAGGAAGCCTTTTCTGAAGTGTCTACACAAGAAAGCCCGCAAACAGTTTGCTGAAGACATGTCAACAAAGGACATGGATTACCGGAACCATGTCCTATGGTCTGATGAGACCAAGATTAATTTGTTTGGTTCAGATGGTCTCAAGCATGTGTGGCGGCAATCAGGTGAGGAGTACAAAGAAAAGTGTGTCATGCCTACAGTCAAGCATGGTGGTGGGAATGCCATGGTCTGGGGCTGCATGAGTGCAGCAGGTGTTGGGGAGTTACATTTCATTGAGGGACACATGAACTCCAATATGTACTGTGAAATACTGAAGCAGAGCATGATCCCCTCCCTCCGGAAACTGGGTCGCAGGGCAGTGTTCCAGCATGATAATGACCCCAAACACACCTCTAAGACGACCACTGCTTTATTGAAGAGGCTGAGGGTAAAGGTGATGGACTGGCCAAGCATGTCTCCAGACCTAAACCCAATAGAACATCTTTGGGGCATCCTCAAGCGGAAGGTGGAGGAGCGCAAAGTCTCGAATATCCGCCAGCTCCGTGATGTCGTCATGGAGGAGTGGAAAAGCATTCCAGTGGCAACCTGTGAAGCTCTGGTAAACTCCATGCCCAGGAGAGTTAAGGCAGTTCTGGAAAATAATGGTGGCCACACAAAATATTGACACTTCAGGAACTTTCACTTAGGGGTGTACTCACTTTTGTTGCCGGTGGTTTAGACATTAATGGCTGTATATTGAGTTATTTTGAGGGAAGAATAAATTTACACTGTTATATAAGCTGCACACAGACTACTTTTCATTGTGTGAAAGTGTCATTTTGTCAGTGTTGTCCCATGAAAAGATCTACTTAAATATCTGCAGAAATGTGAGGGGTGTACTCACTTTTGTGATACACTGTATATATATATATATATATATAAATATATATATATACAGTATATATATATATATATATATATATATATATATATATATATATATATATATATATATATATATATATATATACTGTATATATATATAAAGAGAGAGAGAGAGAGAGAGAGACGGTTGGCGTCAACTTGTTCGTGACGTCGCGTGTTTCGCGAATATCGGTTCGTAATCCGAAATTTGTTCGTACTTTACGTTGAAAAAGATCGTTCGTAACCCAAAATGTTCGTATGGTAAACCGTTCGTAACACAAGGGTCCACTCACTGTATAAGCACCTAAACATAATTCCATTTTATTTCATTTTCCTCAACCGCTTTTTCCTTGACAGAGTCGACAGTAGCCAATCCAGCTTCAGACTTTTTTGGGTTGTGGAAGGAAACCAGAATCCCCAGAGGAAATCTGCATAGACACGGGAACAACATGCAGAGCTCCTCACAGACTGAGTGGAAACGAGTGGAAACCGCTTCTTCCTTGACAGAGTCGAGGCGGGTCCTGTTCCGTCAAGAAACACTGGGCACAAAGCAGGAATACCCAATCCATGGCAGGGCTACGGCCATCCCTGCCCCCTCCAACATTGCCAAACATGACCGTGTAGATGCCAGGGTGGCCGATAGCACCACTAAGATCCAAACCCGATTCTCAGACTGCTGAACCATCCTATTTTAAACCCTGGGCATGAATACAAAGTGCTCCTCATGTAGGAGCCTTCAGTATGTTGGGATCATTTTCCATTTTTTCCCAATTTAGTGTAGTCAATTTGTCTTCCGCTGCTGGGGGATCCCTGATGGCAGTTGAGGTGGATATATTGCTGCTCACGCCTCCTCCGACCTGTGCGCAGACCTTTGCGGAACCCTTTTTCACCCATGCATTCTGCACAGGCGCCTCTCTATCTACTAATCAGGGTCCTTACACAGCGTTTGAAGACCCCACCCACATAGTCCGGGCATCCCGCCTTAGCAGAGACGTGTCTGCTGCAGGCACTGTCAGTTATGTCTGCTAGATGGCGCCCATCCAACCGGTGGCAATGCCGAGTTTAGAACCGAGGAGTTCAGCCTGGGATCATTTTCTACAATATCTTAGAAGTTGTGCCCATTCAGTCAGAAGAGCTTTTGGGAGGTCAGACACTAATCCTGGATGAGTAAGCCTGGGCTCACAATTGACGTTCCAATTCATCCCAAAGGTGTCAACTCTACAGACTCGGAGGAAATTGACCTTTCCAAAACTGTTATCATTTAGTTAGATGCACATAATTTATTTTTATCATTGATTTTATGCACCATAAAGTTTTCATACTTTTATTTACATAAGTGTACTAGTACACACTAGTGCGCTACACATCTGTAAATTGCTTTTATCACAATAATACATTCTTTTTAAAAAGTAGCATTTGAAAGCTTTTAACAGGATGTTATAAAACAAGACTAATCCTCAGGGGCATTTCATCCTCTATGGGGACTAGGGTGCCCCACCCAAAAAAGTTATAAATCAACTTATATATTAGTTGCAACTAAAAAAGCTTTTTGTGTTAGAAATGGGGCAGTGGTAGCTCAGTGGTTGAGTTACTAAACTAGTAATCAGAAGGTTGCCAGTTGAAGCCCCACCACCACCAAGTTGCCACTGTTGGGCCCCTGAGCAAGGCCCTTAACCCTCAATGGCTAAAATCGTTTTCAGTCATAAGTGCAAGGTGCTTTGAATAAAAGCGTCTGCTAAATGCCATGAATGTAAATATGTTGTGTAAAAGAACTGTGCAGTACTGCAGGAGAGCATAACATGTACATTCAGTCACTCGTAGAGGTAATACATTGTAGCCAATCCAACTTTTTTTTGGGTGGTGGAAGGAGACCACAATCCCCAGTAGAATGCTGAACAGACATGGGAACAACATGCAGAGCTCTTCACAGACTGAGCGGAAACGAGGATTGAATCCGGATGCCTTCTATACACACACACACACACACACACACAAGACTATAGAGCTATAAAGCTATAAAACATTACCAACAAGGTGTTTAGTGTCTTGTTCTTTGTTATTGTTGAACAATATGTTTCTGAGGTATTTTCACCAGAATACAGTAAAATTTGTGCTTAAATTATATTCAACATTTCATGCAGGCCAAACCATTTAATAAAGTCGAACCTAAAAAGTGCTCACAGACTGTGTGGAGCAGATAAGCCTGACTAAAACACAGGCTTAGCAGCAGTGCAGACACTGAAACTGGCTTTGTTGATCTATAAACAACCAAAAAAAAGGACAAGGGATCCTGCCTGGAAATGATTGTGTCTGAAGTCACAAGACGGCCGGACTGTGAGTCTGTTTACACCACACATGCAAGTATACCACCATAAAAACTGAGTCAAACAGTGCTTGGCAAGTGAGCAGGACCTAACGACTGTAAGAAAATAAGGAAATAGGTTCTCTTAAATTTAGCCAAAATAAACAAGCTCTAAAAGCTTAGCTCATCTTGATCTGTCCGTTTCTCGAATGTGAGATTGTTTGCTAATGATCCCAAAACCAGCCAAATATAGAGACAGAAAAATTTATAGAACTTGCTTAAGATAAGCAATCTACTCCGTAATCACTGCTGAAAACATTCAGACTTCCTTAAAGTGGAAAAGTGCAAAAGCCCCAGTGGATTAGTGTCTTCCTGCTCGGCTTTGCTCGAGTTCCCGAAACGTTGGGTTTGTAATGCTGTACTCACATGTTTAATGCTGTGTTAACCCACGGGTTCTGTTCATGGCTTGAAAGGTTTACAATTCCCTTTAAAAGGTTCAGTCTATAGTCCTTGTGCAGACATTATGCTGTTCTGTTGGTCTTTAATTGTAAGTTTAAGGATTCTGTGCTTTGGTTTCATTGTATTAGGTATGGACAGTTTCTGACATTCTTGGAGGAATCTGGGCCGGTCTATTAGGATGTGTTTTATAGAGATGGGGGTATAAAACCTTTACTCGTTTTACAGCTGATTTACATTTTTGGCATTTAGCAGACGCTTTCATCCAAAGCGACTTACAGTACTGTGCCAGTATACTGTCTAAACAATTGAGGCTTAAGGGCCTTGATCAGGGGCCTAAAAGTGGCAACCTGGCAGTGGTGGGGCTTGAACCAGTGACCTTTTGATTACTAGTCCAGTACCTTAACCAGAATTTTAATAAATTACACCGATCAGCCATAACATTAAAACCACCTCCTTGTTTCTACACTCACTGTCCATTTTATCAGCTCCACTTACCATATAGGAGCACTTTGTAGTTCTACAATTACTGACTGTAGTCCATCTATTTCTCTGCATGCTTTGTTAGCCCCCTTCCATGCTGTTCTTCAATGGTCAGGACCCCCACAGGACCACCACAGAGCAGGTATTATTTAGGTGGTGGATCATTCTCAGCACTGCAGTGACACTGACATGGTGGTGGTGTGTTAGTGTGTGTTGTGCTGGTATGAGTGGATAAGACACAGCAATGCTGATGGAGTTTTTAAACACCTCACTGTCACTGCTGGATTGAGAATAGTGCAGCGGTAGTAGTGGTCAGCGTCCTGTGATTACTGATGAAGGTCTAGAAGATGACCAACTCAAACAGCAGCGATAGATGAGCGATCATCTCTGAGTTTACATCTACAAGGTGGACCAACTAGGTAGGAGTGTCTAATAGAGTGGACAGTGAGTGGACACGGTATTTAAAAACTCCAGCAGCGCTGCTGTGTCTCATCCAATCACACCAGCACAACACACACTAACACACCACCACCATGTCATTGTCACTACAGTGCTGAGAATGATCCACCACCTAAATTATACCTGCTCTGTGGGGGTCCTGACCATTGAAGAACAGCATGAAAGCAGGCTAAAAAGTATGTAGAGAAACAGATGGAGTACAGTCAGTAATTGTAGAACTTCAAAGTGCTTCTATATGGTAAGTGGAGCTGATAAAATGGACAGTGAGTGTAGAAACAAGGAGGTGGTTTTAATGTTATGGCTGATCAGTGTATTTACCCCCTGATCCCGGAACACTTAATTTGGCACTGTTGACGAACAGTAACTATGGCTAATTTCTATCTTAAGGGACCTCTCCAAATGTCGCCTGTTTAATAAGGAGCTGGAGTGTTAATTAAACGATTTCCCAGATGGGGTGAAATGTGTAGTTACTATCTTGTGTTTTAGCTCAGTGCGGAGTCTGGCTCTGATGGATATCAGTCAGGACTGAGGGAGAATGACGCTGCACTTATCATTTAGCTGCTATGTGATAAAGACCCCAAAACAGGGTTTCTAAACAGTGCAATTCTCTTCAAAATGTCATTTTATTTTAGTGCTGTCAGTTTTTGTTCATGTCCACAGTTTTCCCCCCACATCCACAGAATTGGTTGGGAGTTTTCCACTTAGTTATCTGAGTTGTGTGTTTAGCTGCTTTACACTTCGACATTCTTAGACATACAGATTGCTAATGAAACCATCTTTAGAGTTTGCTGAGTTTATAAAGAAAGAAATAAACTGTACATAAACAAACTATGGGGAGCATAATACTTTACTGGCTTGTTCTTTTGAGGAGCAGCACAGACTACATAGAGATGATCACGTGTGTAGAGAAGCACACTTTTTCATTGATTATGGAATCTCCAAAGGGACAAAATGCACTGAATAATTAAACACATTCATCAAACATTGTCAGCACATTACACCACAGAAAAGTTAAACTAACTTGATTGCTGTGTGATTGATAGGACCGCCTCATATTGCATATTTAACACAAACACAAACCTTAAATTTTGGATTTCACAGCAAATAGCATATTACATGAGAAACGGCTCATTTTACAGTCTGTGACATGATTTTTATGGCCGTGAATTAGGTAGGGCCTAATTTATAACCGTCAACTTAAAATTTGAATTATATTAATTATTTTTCAGCAAATTATAATTTTTTTAGCTCTCTTCCTTTGTTGCATTTAACATTTAAAATAACACATTTTCAGTGTTATTAAATACTTAAATAGCTGCAACATAAACAAACAAGGTGCTGGGGTGGTGCAGCAATAAATTACACTAGCCCAGGGAAAAATAGGATTGCTGCATCAAGAAGGGCATCTGGCGTTAAAAAAACCCCATATAATATAGTTATTAATATAAAAATAAATAATACATTAAAACCACCTCCTTGTTTTTACATCACTGTTCATTTTATCAGCTCCACTTACCATATAGAAGCACTTTGTAGTTCTACAATTACTGACTGTAGTCCATCAGTTTCTCTGCATGCTTATTTAACCTGCTTTCACTCTGTTCTTTAATGGTCAGGACCCCTACAGGACCACCACAGAGCAGGTATTATTTAGGTGGTGGATCATTCCCAGCACTACTGCAGTGACACTGACATGGTGGTGGTGTGTTAGTGTGTGTTGTGCTGGTATGAGTGGATCAGACACAGCAGCGCTGCTGGAGTTTTTAAATACCGTGTCCACTCACTGTCCACTCCATTAGACACTCCTACCTAGTTGGTCCACCTTGTAGATGTAAAGTCAGAGACGATCGCTCATCTATTGCTGCTGTTTGAGTTGGTCATCTTCTAGACCTTCATCAGTGGTCACAGGACGCTGTCCATGGGGCGCTGTTGGCTGGATATTTTTGGTTGGTGGACTATTCTCAGTCCAGCAGTGACAGTGAGGTGTTTAAAAACTCCAGCAGCATTGCTGTGTCTGATCCACTCATACCAGCACCACACACACTAACACACCACCACCATGTCAGTGTCACTGCAGTGCTGAGAATCATCCACCACCTAAATAATACCTACTCTGTAGTGGTCCTGACCATTGAAGAACAGCATGAAAGGGGGCTAACAAAGCATGCAGAGAACCAGATGGACTACAGTCAGTAATTGTAGCACTACAAAGTGCTTCTATATGATAAATGGAGCTGGTGAAATGGACAGTGAGTGTAGAAACAAGGAGGTGGTTTTAATATATATATAGTTACCAGGCAGACTTGAATATGTAGGTATTGGTGGAAGAAGTCTACATAGCTGATTTCATCACACCCAGTTGTTTAGACATAGCCAGCTCCTTCTCTTCGAGCACAAGAAGTTCTATATCTTACCAGATTCCGTGCATGACCTGCTTATTTATCAGTCAACACTCACGTATAACAACTCTTGTGTAATCTTTAGCGTGCACATGTTTATATCTGACATTTTCCATCAAGACTTTTCTCTTCCTGGTGTGTAATGTAAGCCGTGCTGTTGTCATGTTGTGTTTACAAACTGCTCGTCCATGTTGTGCAACAGTTTTGAGATCGCATGTGAGGGCTTGGGCAAGGTCGTGAACTCTTTCTAGATTCTGGATACTCCCCAAATTGCTCCATACACACGACCATCCTGCACTGAAGGGCCAGCTGTTTCCTAAACTTGGAGCAGGAAACCTAGTCTAAACAGCGACATACAACAACAGAGACACAGGTCCAGTCACAGCAGATTTAGTCACAGGACTGGACCGTTCTGTTAGGTTAATTTCACATCTGAAACTTTAATATTATAGTAGGTAGTAAGCAGGCATTTATTTTTACTTCCCGCCTGATAATGGTCAATGTCATAGTGGGTCAAGTGCTAATACTGGTTGCAAGGCTGGAATGCACCCTGGACAGGACACTATTCACTTGCCCATTCAGGCTAGGCACAATTTAGGATGACCAATCAATGTTTGGGAGGTTAAATAAGGAGTACATGGAGTAAACCCACACAGACACAGGAAAATATGCACCACTCCTTACAGACAATGACCTGAAGCGAGGCTTAAACCCATGTCACCAGGACTTACATTGCTGTGCCGCACCTACTCCACCAGCTGCATTACCCTGCTGCCCCAGGTAGCACGTCTGTTGGTATTTCTTAATACCTACCTAATTCACGACTGTGAAAATCGTGTCACGGACAGTGAAATGAGCCGTTTCCATGGCGCCCAGGTGGTGCAGTGGGATATTCCGCTTGCACACCAGCACCGAGTTTCTGAAATCCTCAGTTCGAAACTCGGTGTTGCCACCGGTCGGCTGGGCGCCATCTAGCGGGCATAATTAGCAGTGCCTGCAGCAGATACTAATTGGCCACCGTATCTGCAGTGTGGGGGCCGGACTATGTGTGGGTGGGAGGGTCTTCATACGCTGTGTAAGGACCCTGATTGGCGAAAGAGAAGCCTGTGCAGAATGCACGGGCGAGAAGAGCAGGGCTGTGCACGTGTTGGAAGAGGCGTGTACAGCGACGTGCTCTACTCGGATGCAATCTGATATCTCTCAGCAGCGGAAGACAAAACTGAGTGAGCTAAATCGGGAGGAAAATGTGCATAAAAAAAAGAGCGAAATTTGCAATTTGCTGTTAAAGGTTTGTGTTTAGCGTTTAACATGAAATATGAGGCGCAATAGGCAATATAAGGTGGTCCTAGCAATCATGCAGCAATTAAGTTAGTGTAACAGACTCTTCTGCTGACAATGTTTGACGTATGTGTTTATGTATTAAGTGCATTTTGTCCCTTTGGGGATTCTATAATCAATAGAAAAGTTTGCTTCTCTACACACGTGATCATCTCTGTGCTGCGCCTCAAAAGAACAAGCCAGTAAAGTATTATGCTCCACACAGTATGTTTATGTACAGTTTATTTTTTACTTTATAAACTCAGCAAACTCTAAAGACGCTCGGTTACACTAGCAATCGGTTAGACAAAATGTCCAAGATGTCGAAGTCTAATGCAGCTAAAAACACGACACAGGTAACTGAGTCTGGAAAACTCCCAACCGAGTGCTGTGTTTATTTATGGTGGGCTCATTTACAGGTGGTCACTAGAACAACGTGCGAAAGTTACGCTTAGTTACGCTAAAAATCTCAGCCTAGGTAAAGGCTTAATTCTGAAAGGGCTTTCATAGCCATAAAATGGTTACATACATGACGCTCTTGCTATGTCTTAAGTAATTAAGCATTAAAGATGTGTGAATGGGTTTGATGGAGTTTTGATTCTGCTGTCTTGAAACTGAATGAGTGAATGGTTGGGACCCTTAAGATTTGTTTTGGCATTGACATGTGTAAGGTTCTAGTTTAAATATTGCATAACTGGAAAAAGAACTGATTTTCTCCTAATGTTGGAGCTGCTTAATGATCCTATACAATAGGGTTTTTCAAACTCTGGGCCATGACCCTTGGGTGGGTCCCGACCGGGTCCCGACCCAAATGAAATGGGTAACAGAAAAAAGTAATAAGAAAAATTAACTAATTTTATAAGGTACATGAAAACAAAATAACCTTGTCCATGAATGCCCCCTTGTGGAGGCTTTACATTACATCTTGTAAACCAGTGGTCCCCAACCACCGGGCCACGGACCGGTCATTTATTACCGGGCCTCACAGAAAGAACAAATTAGAGATCGCTATAAAAGCAATGAAAACACCATTTCCACATCCAATCTTTGTGAAGCGGGATTTTCTGCAGTGACGGCAACTAAAACAAAGTTACGGAGTAGACTTCGGATGTTAAAGCCCCTACGTAGGAGCGTTTCGTTGCGTCGAAAAAAGCTCAGGGTTCCCACTGATTTTCCATCATTGGTGAGTAGTATTGTTATGCACTTTGTGTTTTTTTTATTGTGCTGGTCATATAATTTTATTTTAAATCCTCCTGCCCCCGCCGGCCCGTGAAATTATATCTTATATGAAACCGGTCCATGGGGCATAAAAAGTTGGGGATTACTGTTGTAAACCACTGTGGGACCAGATTGCCACAATTTTCATTCATAAAGTATATTTAGTTTTGTGTTTTATATTGATGTATTGTTTGTGTTGCCTGGGTCATGGTAAAATTCATGGACAAAATGTGGGTCGCTTGAAAAAAAACCTGCTATACAAGACTTAATAAACTGGGGACATCACATGATGATTTAGGCACTTTCTATGCAACACCAGGGTTTATGTTCAGCCCCAGTACGACAGCTTTCTTTCTGTATTTTTGACTGTTATTCCATTTCATTAAACCCTTAGTTGAAGATTTTATCAATGCAACATTCTAGAAGTAGTTTGGAAAGTCGCCCACTAACGGATCGTAACAGTTATCAGCCCGGCTGATCTCCGGGTAGGAATGAAACTGGAGAAAGGATCCAGCACACCATCCATAATGCTGTGTCAACGAGACTAAACTGAAAGACTTGATGGTATTAAGTCGGCGCTCGTGTCCTTGGTTGAACCCACAGTGAAAGACTAGCTTTGTAACTACTCTCACGGTCAGAATAGCGAAACAGCTTTGAGAGAAAATTGAACAGATCAAGATTTCTATGTTTTTGTCTTGTTTTTATTTAGTTCATTGGTGCTTTTTCTAGTAGAACTGGTGTTTAGAGATTTGTGTGAATACATTATAAAACATGTGCTTTCACTTATTGCTAAGATTTCTTTATATCTTTATCCATTTACATTTATGGCATTTAGCAGACACTTTTATCCAAAGCAACTTACAGTAGGGATGTAACGATACACTCCACCCACGATTTGATACGATTCACGATACTGGGTTCACAATATAATTTTTTTTTTAAACAAAATGAAATTGAAGACAAATGATGACAAAGTTTCCTTGTATTATTTCTCTTTTAAAAAATAAATAAAATACTGTATTTGTGCTTATCTTTTATGTATCTAAATAATGAATGCCCTTTTATTTCGGAGGTAGGTACAAACTATGCCAAATAATGCTTATTGTGTAAAAAAACTGAAATGAAATTTTAAAACAAATCCAACATTATATAAATAAATGAATAGTACAAATAAAGAAAGTATCCTCACATAAATACATTTGGCTGGAAAATCCCCTACCTGGCAACTTTGTGAAGTGCCGTCAACCAGGCGAGGTGAATAGCGCCAGTGCCCTCTGCAGTTTAAAGTGAATATCAATTAATTTTAAATGAATAACCGATTCGAATCGTGGCACGTGCACCGATTTTTAACTGTCTCGTGGTGCATGGTTACATCCCTAACTTACAGTGATGTGACAGTATACAATCTAAGCAATTAAGGACCTTGCTTAAGGGCCCAACAATGGCAACCTGGCAGTGGTGGGTCTTGAACCAGCAGCCCTCTGATTACTAATCCAGTACCTTAACCACTAAGCTACAACTGCCCTTATCCATTTTAGTATGTACATTTTTGACCCAGGTTTTCTGATGTTCTACCTTAAACATGGAAAATGTAATAAAAAAACTGACAGCCAAGTTCCAATTTCCAACCGAAAGTCTTCTGTTATCATCCTGTCTGTTAACACATAAATCGCTCGCTTATTGTTGACATGCACTTTTGGATGGCATCACTAAACCCCTTGTCACTTCTCATGTGTGTTTTTGAGACAAAAATGTAGTTTGGGAAACAAGATAGATGGTGTAGTATGTGACCCCCTATCGCCGATCAGTCATGTAGTGTGAAAAAAACAACGACTTAAAAGACTCCCGATTACAAGAGATCCAGTTGTGTAGTGTGAACTGTACAGCCATCTGAACAACTTGAAAGTCATGTAGTGTGAACTTGGCATAAACTACCTTTCGTCATGGAAATACACACGAGAGGTAAAAAGTGGGGTAAAAATACCATGTCCAAAAATGCACGTCAACAAGAAGCGAGCGATCAAAGTTGTTTAAGCGCTGACATGCAAGATATGGTATGTAAGAGCAAAAAATATATTCATCTGGGTGAAGGAATGGATTTGGCTACGTGGCCAGCAGTGATTGTCTATTCTGCAGAGAGTTGGAGTTAAGTATTTTTTTGCAATGCATTGTTGGTACTATGGTTTGATGTGGACGATAAGTCACAAATAGTGTAAAGCTTGTGTGTGTGCTGATGTATTCTGATAGAAACTATATTATACCACTGTTCCACATATTTACATCTCCTCCCCATGTTTCCCTTCTGTATCTTGCGTTCACAACGGTCACAACCTGATCGCAACACTTTTCACACTATAGGATTTTGAATCGCTGACAGGTCCAGATATTTAGCAGGCTAGATATTTCTTAAGTCTGCGAGCGATCGAGTTGTTGAAAAGATCACACATACTGATCGAGAGCCGATTTTCGAGCCCCAAGCGAATGCCGATTTGCCTCGGAGCCGGTGCTCTGTCGAGTTGTCCTACCTTACCGAAAGTTTTAAGTGCATGTTTAATTGTGCATGTAACTCTGTATTGTAGTGCTTGACAAAGGTTTGCCAAAGTAATCCCTTGCCCATGTGGTTATATCAGCTATTGTTGAGTGGCGGTTCTTGAGGCAGCGCCGTCTGAGGGATCGAAGATCACGGACGTTCAGCTTAAGCCTGTGCCCTTGGACTTTACGCACTGAAATTCCTCCCGATTCCTCAAATCGTTTAATGATATTATGAAAATCTGGGCAAACATTGTGTAGTGTGAACAAGGCATTACAGGTGAGGTTTTGGTTTTATTGGTCTAAAAGATTCAAGAACTATAAACTCAAACATTTAGTTTTGCACTAGAGCTAATCACATCTAATCGAAATACATCTGTGTTGAACTATTCCCTTACACCATTCCTAACTTCAACGCACCCCAAAGCTCATGTGAACGGTCACTACAGGGTTTGGCGATGAGAGTCTAAGAAAAGCACCTGCCAGGTGCAAGAACAGGGTTGAAATTAGAAAACAGCCCGGCATGAACCAGCTTGTTTTGGCTACCATGCCCAGCCCT
The DNA here is from genome assembly GCF_030014385.1 of Trichomycterus rosablanca. Classification (NCBI taxonomy): domain Eukaryota; kingdom Metazoa; phylum Chordata; class Actinopteri; order Siluriformes; family Trichomycteridae; genus Trichomycterus; species Trichomycterus rosablanca. The sequence continues at coordinate 11,161,733 of NC_086007.1, read as the reverse complement.
GGGAGAACGAGGAGCTATCTGAGCCAGAGACTCATTCATACACAAAGGTCCAGAAGAACCTGCTCAGCCACACGCCATAATAACTGACATCTCTATTTCTAATATTGACTTCTAACCTTTTAAAACGGGTCTCGCTCGCTGCTCATTTTCTCTCAGATTCCACTTTCTAACTCATGGCTTTTTGTTTTCTCTGGCCTCAAATTTAGTGTCAGCTGGAACAAAGTCGGGGAAAGAACAGATATGTGTCCGTCTTCAAAATAATAATCACTAGGACAGTCAATAGAAACCAGCACAAACATTCAACATTCCTTTCTGTGTGGAGTTTGCATGTTCTCCCCGTGTCTGTGTGGGTTTCCTCCGGGAGCTCGGGTTTCCTCCCACAGTCCAAAGACATGCAGTCAGATGAATTGTAGATACAAAATTGTCCATGACTGTGTTTAATATTAAAATTGTGACCTGATGAATCTTGTGTAATGAGTAACTGTAACGTTTCTGTCATGAGTGTAACCAAAGTGTAAAACATGACGTTAAAATCCTAATAAATAAATAATCAGTAGGCGCAGGTTTCTAAATCAAAACATTTTTTATTCAGATTTATAGTCTGAATCTAACTTTACACACAAATGACAAACTAGAAGTATAAAGGTGAGGTGGTAACATTACTAATAAATTTCCCCAGGCTGTAACTAATAATGCAAACTGCACTACTGTAAACATGGAAATATTACACATAAATTTTTCTGTGACTAACTGGTGAAATTGTAACAGAAATAAAACACCCCTCACATTTCTGCAAATATTGTATTATATCTTTTCATGGGACAACACTATAGAAATAAAACTTGGATATAACCTAGAGTAGTCCGTGTACAGCTTGTATAGCAGTGTAGATTTACTGTCTTCTGAAAATAACTCAACACACAGCCATTAATGTCTAAATGGCTGGCAACATACAGGGGTTGGACAATGAAACTGAAACACCTGTCATTTTAGTGTGGGAGGTTTCATGGCTAAATTGGACCAGTCTGGTGGCCAATCTTCATTAATTGCACATTGCACCAGTAAGAGCAGAGTGTGAAGGTTCAATTAGCAGGGTAAGAGCACAGTTTTGCTCAAAATATTGCAATGCACACAACATTATGGGTGACATACCAGAGTTCAAAAGAGGACAAATTGTTGGTGCACGTCTTGCTGGCGCATCTGTGACCAAGACAGCAAGTCTTTGTGATGTATCAAGAGCCACGGTATCCAGGGTAATGTCAGCATACCACCAAGAAGGACAAACCACATCCAACAGGATTAACTGTGGACGCAAGAGGAAGCTGTCTGAAAGGGATGTTCGGGTGCTAACCCGGATTGTATCCAAAAAACATAAAACCACGGCTGCCCAAATCACGGCAGAATTAAATGTGCACCTCAACTCTCCTGTTTCCACCAGAACTGTCCGTCGGGAGCTCCACAGGGTCGATATACACGGCCGGGCTGCTATAGCCAAACCTTTGGTCACTCGTGCCAATGCCAAACGTCTCAATGCTGCAAGGAGCGCAAATCTTGGGCTGTGGACAATGTGAAACATGTATTGTTCTCTGATGAGTCCACCTTTACTGTTTTCCCCACATCCGGGAGAGTTACGGTGTGGAGAAGCCCCAAAGAAGCGTACCACCCAGACTGTTGCATACCCAGAGTGAAGCATGGGGATGGATCAGTGATGGTTTGGGCTGCCATATCATGGCATTCCCTTGGCCCAATACTTGTGCTAGATGGGCGCGTCACTGCCAAGGACTACCGAACCATTCTGGAGGACCATGTGCATCCAATGGTTCAAACATTGTATCCTGAAGGCGGTGCCGTGTATCAGGATGACAATGCACCAATACACACAGCAAGACTGGTGAAAGATTGGTTTGATGAACATGAAAGTGAAGTTGAACATCTCCCATGGCCTGCACAGTCACCAGATCTAAATATTATTGAGCCACTTTGGGGTGTTTTGGAGAAGCGAGTCAGGAAACGTTTTCCTCCACCAGCATCACGTAGTGACCTGGCCACTATCCTGCAAGAAGAATGGCTTAAAATCCCTCTGACCACTGTGCAGGACTTGTATATGTCATTTCCAAGACGAATTGACGCTGTATTGGCCGCAAAAGGAGGTCCTACACCATACTAATAAATTATTGTGGTCTAAAACCAGGTGTTTCAGTTTCATTGTCCAACCCCTGTAAGTGAGTACACCCCACAGTGAACATGTCCAAATTGTGCCCAAAGTGTCAATATTTTGTGTGACCACCATTATTATCTAGCACTGCCTTAACCCTCCTGGGCATGGAATTCACCAGAGCTGCTCAGGTTGCTACTGGAATCCTCTTCCACTCCTCCATGATGACATCACGGAGCTGGTGGATGTTAGACACCTTGAACTCCTCCACCTTCCACTTGAGGATGCGCCACAGGTGCTCAATTGGGTTTAGTCCATCACCTTTACCTTCAGCTTCCTCAGCAAGGCAGTTGTCATCTTGGAGCTTGTGTTTGGGGTCGTTATCCTGTTGGAAAACTGCCATGAGGCCCAGTTTTCGAAGGGAGGGGATCATGCTCTGTTTCAGAATGTCACAGTACATGTTGGAATTCATGTTTCCCTCAATGAACTGCAGCTCCCCAGTGCCAGCAACACTTATGCAGCCCAAGACCATGATGCTACCACCACCATGCTTGACTGTAGGCAAGATACAGTTGTCTTGGTACTTCTCACCAGGGCGCCGCCACACATGCTGGACACCATCTGAGCCAAACAAGTTTATCTTGGTCTCGTCAGACCACAGGGCATTCCAGAAATCCATGTTCTTGGACTGCTTGTCTTCAGCAAACTGTTTGCGGGCTTTCTTGTGCTTGTACTGACAGGCTGACCTCCCACGTCTTCAACCTCTGCAGCAATGCTGGCAGCACTCATGTGTCTATTTTTTAAAGCCAACCTCTGGATATGACGCCGAACACGTGGACTCAACTTCTTTGGTCGACCCTGGCGAAGCCTGTTCCGAGTGGAACCTGTCCTGGAAAACCGCTGTATGACCTTGGCCACCATGCTGTAGCTCAGTTTCAGGGTGTTAGCAATCTTCTTATAGCCCAGGCCATCTTTGTGGAGAGCAACAATTCTATTTCTCACATCCTCAGAGAGTTCTTTGCCATGAGGTGCCATGTTGGATATACAGTGGCCAGTATGAGAGAAAACACCAAATTTAACAGCCCTGCTCCCCATTTACACCTGGGACCTTGACACATGACACCAGGGAGGGACAACGACACATTTGGGCACAATTTGGACATGTTCACTGTGGGGTGTACTCACTTATGTTGCCAGCTATTTAGACATTAATGGCTGTGTGTTGAGTTATTTTCAGAAGACAGTAAATCTACACTGCTATACAAGCTGTACACTGACTACTCTAAGTTATATCCAAGTTTCATGTCTATAGTGTTGTCCCATGAAAAGATATAATGAAATATTTGCAGAAATGTGAGGGGTGTACTCACTTTTGTGATACACTGTATATTCTCTATCTGTCCACCATGTCTGTGCTTTAGTTTGACTATGTCATATAATGAATTTGACAAAAAATGAACAGCAGTGTGGCAAATCTGTGCAGTGCATAACACTTCATCAGAAACATTATTACAGCCAGTGCAAAAGCAGTATTGCCGCATATGGTGGACAAAATAGGTCTCATATGGCGGATATTCTGCTAGTACACCAGCGCCGAGATTCTGAACTCCTCAGTTCGAAACTCAGCGTTGCCACCGGTCGGCTGAGCGCCATCTGGCGGGTATAATTGGCAGTACCTGCAGCAGATACTAATTGGCCTGCCGTATCTGCTAGGGCGGGACGACCGGACTATGTGTGGGGTGGGATCTTCATACGCTGTGTAAGGACCCTGATTGGTGGAAGAGACGCCTGTGCAGAATGCAGGGGCAAAAAGAGGAGACTCCTTTAAAGGCACATGGTTCTGAAACACATTGGTAGGTAATAAACAGCGTGGAGTTAAACTACTGTACGTTATAAATAAGCTAATTTTGCAAAGCCAAACCTGCTCTGCTACACAGTGTAGGCGTCTGGAAAAACATGTCAGAGTATCAGGGCCAGTGATAGCTCAGTGGTTAAGGTCCTGGACTAGTAAACAGAAGGTTGCCGGTTCAAGCCCCGCCACCATCAAGTTGCCACTGTTGGGTCCCTGAGCAAGGCCCTTAACTCTCAATTGCTCATCGTGTTCCGCTCATTGTGTAAGTCGCTTTGGATAAAAGCGTCTGCTAAATGCTGAAAATGTAAATGTATTATGCTTAAAGTCAGTGCAAACTAGGAATGTTAATGATAACTGATAACCGCCAAAGAATTCATTGTTCAGTTAACGCTGTCAGTTAAAAGTGTCATTTAAATTCATTCCTAACAGCTGAGACTTGAAATTGAAATGACAGCGTATCTAGAGACTCACCTGCACCCAGCCTCGATGGCATGTGCTACGTGTGAGTACAAATGTGAAGAGCGCTACAGTTCTAACCCCAACAGGAAAACTTTTAATGCTTTATATATTATTTAAATAATGAACATCAGAACTATTACAAATTTAAATTCACTTATTAGTATTTTAACGTCATGTTTTATGTGCTTTGGTTACATTCATGACATGACATGTAGTTTCTGGTTACCCAAGATTCATCAGTTTAAGTCTTTAAAGTCAAACACAGTCATGGACAATTTAGTATCTCCAATTCACCTCACTTGCATGTATTTGGACTGTGGGAGGAAACCAGAGCTCCCAGAGAAAACCCACAGAGACACGGGAAGAACGTGTAAACTCCATACAGAAAGGACCCGGACTGTTCCATCTGGGAACTGAACCCAGGACCTTCTTGCTGTGAGGCAACAGTGCTACCCACCGTGCCACCATGCCACCCCCTAACTTGGTGGTAGAGCTGGATCCAGCAACCTTCTGATCACTAGTCCAGTAGCTTAACCACAGAGCTACTACAACCATTGTTTGTTAGAATAACAACAGGAAAGGTTGAGAAGTCTCAACATCTTTATGGACTTTTCTCAGACATAAATTTGTGCTACTAGATCCCGTCTGGCCACACAGACAACAAACAGGTCTATCAAAATATATTAAAAAGATATTGAATGCAATGGTAGCAGAATAGCCTGGTTTTATCAATGATCGTATTGTTTAGAGGAAGGTATTTGGCCGTTTGAAGGACTGTATGTCCTAGAAATATTTAACCCATCACAGAAAGAGGGTCAAACCCGCCTCCACATATCTTTACCAGCCATTTACTGTGAAGGTGGGTGGGAGGTTTGAATGCATGCTTTTGTTTTGGAGAGTGACTTTACCAAACTGCCCCACTTCCAACACCCAAAGCATTTATACTACTTGAACACTTCTGAAGCCTGTTCTAAAGAGAGCATAAACATAATGTCATTGCCTGGTTGTTTGCTATACAGAAAAAGATTATTTTAGGAGTCAGGTGGCACTTGTTCGGATGGAGTTGCCCCCACATCAGTTGTGTTACTGATAAGGAGGGGGGTCGAGTGGTCCCTGCAAAATGAAATCACATGACTGTGTTGACTGCTAATATTTTGAGCACCATACATTACCTTAAATTAAAATACCTCAATTACTTTACTGAACACCACACTACATCGTTAACACCACCAACACCCTGGACTACACACTGGACCTATTATTTATTATTATTTAACTGTCATACATGTGCATATCTGCACAATTCTTTACCCACATATGTATAGTCATTTAGCAGCGTCTTTATATAGTTATAGTTGTATCGTTATTTATTTTGCACATCTTTATTATTATTATTACTATTATTATTATTATTATTGTAATACATACATTCTGATCCCATTCTTATTCTTATTGCTATAATGTATATAGTGATTTATTTATTTATTAGGATTTTAACGTCATGTTTTACACTACATGGTTACATTCATGACAGGACAGGTAGTTAGTTACTCGTTCATCTGTTTAAGTCTTTAATGTCAAACATAGTCATGGACAATTTTGTATCTCCAATTCACCTCACTTGCATGTCTTTGGACTATGGGAGGAAACTGGAGCTCCCAGAGGAAACCCACGCAGACACAGGGAGAACATGCAAACTCCACACAGAAAAAAAACCAGACCACCCCACTTGGGGATCAAACCCAGGAGCTTCTTGCTGTGAGGCAACAGTGTTACACACTGAGCCACTGTAATGCTATATACGTAAACAGCTATAGTTATAATTATTATATTAATTATAAATATGTAAGTGTAGTGCACAATGCTACTATTTGCACTTCTGGTAGATGCTACCTGCATTTCGATGCCTTGTACTGAGCAATGCCAATAAAGTTAAATCCATCCATCCATCCATCTATCTATCTAAAACCAGACAAGTCAATTCTATTCTAGTCATTGACTAGAAATTGATACTGATAGTGCTGAGGTTAACTGTCTACAAACTGTCCTAAATCATTAAGTGTGGTGGTACCTCATGTGGTTTTACATTTTGGTCATTTTGGCTGGTAGTCATTGGATCTGTTTTTTATTATGTAATAAAGGGTAAACGTGTCAGTATAAGAGTTGTAGTATGTAATGTGGGTTACACTTAATAAAATACAACTTGTTTTGGAGCAATATGATGAATACTTTAAAAGCTATTGAAGTTATTAATATGATGAATACTTTAAATGCTATTTAAGTTATTAATAAAAATCAGTTTTTTATTATGTAATAAAGGTTATGCAAACCTAGTGAGCATTCTACACAGACGGCATTTTACATCATCTTACGCAAGAAGAATTCTTAGAGGAATTCTTAGATGCCCTAAAATGCTGCCTATTGAGGTGCCTTATTTCGAAGCTATAATCTGACTGAATAATGAGGGAGCATCCGATGATTCCTTCGCGGTGAAGGCAATCCCAGGATTCATTGCGGCACAACTTTCCTCTCAAAAATTTAGAAATATGGTGAACGAATGCAAAGCAACAAACAAGTTCTTTACGAATGTACTGTAAATAAATTCTCATTGATTTTTAATTTGTACAAAGGTGCACAAGTGTGATTTAGTTGCAAATTCGGGCTTGTCAGTGACAGTACCAAAGGGAGATGTTAGCTGGCATGCTAGCGGGTTGTGCCGCCTCAGCCCATTGGTTTGAATAGCCCGAGGCTAACTGTGTTAGCTTAGTAAGCAAAACTGCAGAGACTTAATCACTGTCTAAGTAGTGTATCCAAATAATCTGCCTTATAAGTCTATGTCTTATTAGAATCCTCTCTACTTAGGCAGCAGGCAACAAGGCAGCTCACTAGGTTTTCAGACAGACTCATAGTATCTTGAATTGCAATTTCAAAATTCCATCTCGGCCTATTGTTTTCTTGTGTTCTGGCCATGAATAGCCTGCAAACATTGTTCTTTTCGATTATGAGGGAAGTTGTTTGACAATAGGCCTGGCTGCACTCAGTAATTGCTTCATGAGGCGAGGGGAGAGGAGCGAGCATAACGCGGTCTTTAGTCAGACCAAGTAAGGAGGGGTGGAGGCTTTTGTCTTTTAAAGTGGGTGTAAAATTCATTTGGCTGGTTAGCACGACCGGGGGATGGTATGGATTACCGTCCGTCTTCGTCAGCTACGTTGTGGTTTTTGCTTAGCAAAATCATTCTCCAGACTGTCCAAAAACTATTTTTAATTAACCTTATAGCTGTGTTTAGTTTTTGTTGGGCATTGCTGTACGCTCTTCTGTTCCACTAATAAAACATCTATAGTGATTTGTTTAATTCAATTATTTACTTATTAATTTCCACCCATTTCTCCCCAATCTAGTCGTATCCAATTTCTCCTGATTACAACTGAGACTATCATGCAGCCAATTCCACATGTGCATAGTTGCCGGAGTCTCAGAGAGCTGCACCGCGTTTGGAGAGACCTGCTAACCACTCCAGATCATCCACTGCTAGAACAGGAGCCTTGACCACACAGCAGAAGCAGTATAAGCTAGTGTAAACTGACTGTTTCTGTATGGATGTCTGAGTTATTATATAATGTTTATTAACCAGGTCAGGGAAGCACAGTGGCTCGGTGGGTAGCACTGTCACCTCACAGCAAGAAGGTCGGGGGTTCAATATCTTGGTGGGGCAGTCCAGGTTCTTGGAAGTGAAGTTTGCATGTTCTACCCGTGTCTGTGTGGGGAGCTCAGGTTTCCTCCCACAGTCCAAAGACATGCAGTCAGGTTAATTGGAGATACTAACAGTGTGTGTGTGTCTGCACTGTGATGGACTGGTTAAGTGTCTGATGTGTTTCCCACCTTTTGCCCGGTGAATTGTACCAGCCAAGATCCTGAATAGAATACAGCCATGTCAGCTGCTATGGCTATTATCATGGCTGAATAATAAATTCATTCTTTAAACATCAAAGTAGGGGGTCGATTTGCTTTCTTTACTTGTGTGTGTATAGTGGTTAGAGTGTTTAGACTATGAGGAGGGTGTAGAATTTAATTGTTTCTTCATAACTAATATGGTGTTTTTAAGTGCTAGTGCTTCTAAGAATTTGGGGGTGGGGGCTAAGGCGAAGATTTCCCTGTAGTTGTTGTATGGTAGAATTTTATTCTGGTGTTATTCATCTTTAGGCATGAATAGAGGATGTGTCTGACAGAGTGGGCAAGTGGGGGCCTGGTCTCCTCTTAGTAGGTAGGTATGGGTGAGTTTGATGTGTCCTAGGCGGCATCTTGTGTATATAATTTGTTCCCATCGTTTTTTGGGGTATTGAGCTCTATTCGTTTATATGGTAGCGTAGATCTCGTAGAATTTGTTCCCTGGTCACAGGTACCAGAGAAAGCACAGAAGAAAGAGTGGCTTAAAAGTCTTCGCCTTACAACTGTGAGTTCCATAACCAATGACGCAATAGCAATGTATGACCCTGAGTCCAAACTTTCTGGGGGAGAGGGATGGCATTCCTGTGTCCCCTATCAAAAAAGCAACGCAAGCATTTTTGTGTCTATGAACTCATTTGTACTGAGGATGGCATATTGTGCCCTTCTGCAACCACAAGGTACCTAATGATGTCACATAAGCTGGAGTTTTAAAAAAGGTGACGACTGGAGTCACATGTTTTAAAGCAGAGATGAGGACTTGAGTTTGTGACTCGCACGCAGTGACTTCAGACTCGACTCTGACTCGTTTCAAATGACTCGGACTCGACTCATGACTCGTAAAAAATGACTTGTATACAATAAAAGTCAGCATGTGTTAACATTAGTTACATGTGACAATTCGACATGGTTGTTTAACAAATGAGAAGCTACTCACTGCATCAGTTAGAGTTAAATAACTTGTTGCCAGCTGAAACATAATCACCCATCCAGTAATTATCCATGGGAGGCTCTTACCTATTTGCTTAGTTAAATCCAGGTGGTGACCTTTTTTTTGGCCAGGCAGTGTATATCCATCCATCCGATCCGACATCTAATAACGTTCCGGCCGTCTTAACCCGCAATGCACGCAATGGGTAAATGTCCCAGCCAGCTTCCAGCGTCACTCCCTACTCCCTCCTTTAAATATGAATCTCACTTAAAATGGTGCAATACCCTACGTAGTGCACTTCACTGGAACAGCTGGTGTGAATGAAACACTCCTACAAAATTGGCGCTAATGATTGGAAGACCGCTTTCTGAACCAATCAGACCTGATTTTAATTGTTAGTAAGAAATGCTGTTATTTTTATTTATTTAGTTTGCAGCGTCACACAGATGAGTGTCAATGAAACGCTTGATTGGCTTTCTAACGAGTTCGTGTTTTACTTCACAACCGAGAAAAGTTTGGAGGTTTTTACTTATAAGCACACATTTACAAAATAACAGATTATATTACTGATGGGACACACGATTATAAATTTAATAGCATCTGGAAGAACATAAGCTAAGTTAAGCAGTGGTTATGGATTTTTTTTTGCTGTGTTTTGGATTTTGGCCACTGTGCCGTGATTTATCGCGTGCTTTTGTTTTGCAATGAAAACAAAACGAATCAGTTTGAGCTTTTAACTGGTACCTAGGAACTAAGGCACTAAGTAAAACAGCAAAATACAGTTGCTAATCTGTTGTTGTTTTTTATCTGAACTTACATGTTATTTGTTTATTTCTAAGCTACATTTACAATATGTGTTTTATATATATTATATTGACTCGTGACTTGACTCGGACTCTAGCCTAAAGACTCGTGACTTGACTCGGACTCGTTTTTTGTGACTTGTGAACATCTCTTAAAGCAATGGTTCCCACTTTTTCAGCATTGCACCCCCCTAACACACACGTACATCTTTTGCTACCTTGCTACCTTTACAGTGGAATTAAATAAAAGAGCAGTGGTAGCTCAGTGGTTAAGGTACTGGACTAGTAATCAAAAGGTTGCATGTTTAAGCCTTACCACCACCAAGTTGCCACTGTTGGATCACTGAGCAAGGCCCCTAACCCTCAACTGTATTCAGTCAAAAATTGTTACAAGTGACGCACACTAAGTATCTTAAATTTTCAGCATTCATTGCCAGCAGTGCTTAAACATGCCTCAGTCATTTGCCTTGCTGTGCCCCCCTTGAGTAGCCCCTCTCACTTTGGAAACCACAGCCTTAAACCCGGAGCTTATCTTTTTTATCTATCAACTGTTCTTTAAACATTTCCTATCACAGCCAAATTAAAGGTACACTGTACTAATATGAAGATGCACTTGTACTAAAGTTTGACCTACGTCTGAGAGACGCAGCCTTAAAAGCCAATGCCCAATTAAGTCTTCTTAAAAAGCTGGGAGGGGCCGATTCCCCTGTCCCATATTGAAACATATACTTCAAAGCCTAGAAGTTGCATATAGGCGGCCAATATCTGTACAGGCAAAATCTGCTGCATGTTACGCAACAAACTTTATGAGGAAGTAAAATGTGTAACAGATGCCAACATGCGAGCAAGCAAGTAATGATGTAATTAAACAATGTGAGCGCACCAGTCGTTAAATTAAAACCCCAAACCTCTTCCTTTGCAATTCCTGCTATGTTTAATGATATGGTCAGCTTTGATTTACCTAGCAGCCCCAGCCCTGTTTTGGAATGTCTATGTCTCACTGAAGCAAAATAAAAATTAATGAACATTTATTACATTAAATAAAATGAATATGTGGATGATTAACTGGTTAACTGATACCACAAAGTTATTGTTTGTTTATGCATTTTATCCCTATTTTCTCCTGACTTTAGCGTATCCAATTGCCCGATTACATTATGCTTCCTCTCTACTGATGCTGATCCCTGCTCTGATTGAGGAGAACGAAACTAACACATGCCCCCTCCGACACGTGTGCATCTTTTTCACCTGCGCTAGCCGAGTTCATATACGAATCAGCTTTGTATACGGAGAGCCAATCTGCCAGCAGAGGTCGCAACTGCATCAGCCATGAGAGAGTCCCTATCCGGCTTCCCACCCTGTATGAACAAGCAGCCAATCGTTGTTCATGTAGGCACCCAGACCAGCCGGATGGCAAAGCTGAGTTTCAAACTGATGAGTTTAAAATGTCAGCTCTGGTGTGCTAGTGTGTTTTACTGCACCACCTGATTGTTTGATTAACGTTGTCGGTTAAAAAAGTCATTTAAATTCACAGCTGACGCTTTATTTGAACTGAGAGAGTGGCGCTAGTGTCAGTTGAGACTTGCTATCAGTGAACTTGCACCGGAAATTGCACTGCTGTTCTAACCTAAGCAGAAAAAAATTATAATGCACGTATTGAAATCATGAACGTCAAAATTATTTCACAGTAAAATCCCAAACAGAAGCTCTGCATGTTAAACTCATACATCTGGATTGTTCAGGTTGGGTTTGGTTTGGCTTTTAATCTAATAATAACTACAATAAGGTTGAACTTTATTGTACAGACTACATCTTAATTATTTATAAGTCGTATATTCAGTTGGTAATGAACTGTTTACTACCGGCTACTTAATAAAACCTACATACTGAAAGCTAAACCGGTTTTGCTCATGGTGTTTGTTTTCATCTGACTGTTCTACATGACTGCCTTTTTTATTACATAAAGGTGTGTTGATATGAAACTCACTGACCTGTTTTACTTGAAATCGGATGCTGTAATCGATTAACTGTTGACTAATGATGGGCGGTTAACGGTTCAAAAAAATTGTCAACATTTTTATCACTACCTTTCATCCAACACCAATGCCTGACCTCATGTTTACAATCATGTTACATACACCAATCAGCCATAACATTAAAACCACCTCCTTGTTTCTACACGCACTGTCCATTTTATCAGCTCCACTTACCATATAGAAGCACTTTGTAGTTCTACAATTACTGACTGTAGTCCATCTGTTTCTCTGCATGCTTTGTTAGCCCTTTCATGCTGTTCTTCAATGGTCAGGACCCCCACAGGACCACTACAGAGCAGGTATTATTTGGGTGGTGGGTCATTCTCAGCACTGCAGTGACACCGACATGGTGGTGGTGTGTTAGTGTGTGTTGTGCTGGTATGAGTGGATCGGACACAGCAGTGCTGCTGGAGTTTTTAACCACCTCACTGTCACTGCTGGACTGAGAATAGTCCACCAACCAAAAAGAGTCTTTGGACTGTGGGAGGAAACCGGAGCTCCCGAAGGAAACCCACACAGACACGGGGAGAACATGCTAACTTTACACAGAAAGGACCCAGTCTGTCCCACCTTGGGATCGAACCCAGGACCTTCTTGTTGTGAGGCCACAGTGCCACCCAACAGCATGGGTGGATATTCCGCTTGCACACCAGCGCCGAGATTTCGAAACTCGGCACTGCCACCGGTCGGCTGGGCGCCATCTAGCGGGCATAATTGGCAGTGCCTGCAGGGCGGGATGACCAGACTATGTGGGCGGGGTCTTCAAACGCTGTGTAAGGACCCTGATTAGCAGATGGTGAGGCGACTGCAAAATGGGAGAAAATGCATAAATAAAATAGAAAAAAAAGTACATTAAACGGCGGGGTCTCGCCAAGGTTGGGTAGAAAACCCAAATCCTTGATGCTGTGAGGACAGATTGCCTAGATGGTCAGAGGTTTTTGGTGGTCGGTTCTTGGATTACATCTGACCATAAGGACAAAGTTGCTTCAATATAAAGTATATAATGCTTTATTTCTGATTTTCCTGAGGAATACCACTGTACTGTTTAATGACTGCAGTCAAACTAGCCCTTTTTATATGAGCAAAGAGTAGACACCAAAATAATCAGCTGTTGTCAGTTGCTGTGTGGATATTTCGTTGAACCAGCATAATTCCTGGAACCAACAATGAACTTATGAAAGAACCCAAATACAAGAAAGCTGATACCCCTTTTCCACCAAAAAAAACGTGGTTCTTGAACCGGTTCTGTTCAGGTTTCTCTGAACCTTGGTGTTCTGTAGAGAACCGACACGCGTTTCCACCAGTTTTTGAGAACCAAGCAGCGTCATCATCGGTGGGTGTTACTTACTAAGAGTTAAGAGAAATAATAACATGGCGGAGTGTGTGGATTATGTGTGAGCATTTGTGCTGCTGTTACAGATGTTTGTTTTTATGTAAAAAGCGGCGATCTAACTATCGGTGATAAGAAGACGTGACTTGTTGTTGTTTTCTTTAGTTTATTGACGTGAGAGGAGTTTTGCGCTTCGGTTTGAAACATCACTAAAGTTCCACAACATGAACATTAATCTGTGTGAAATAAACATCAAATCCACTCTAAAATACAACATGTATCTGTGTTTAGCTGGATTTCCTTCATGTGTGTTTATGCGGCTCGGGGAGTTGAAAAAGCTTCACGCTTTATTTTTCACGTTAAGCGTTTTTCGTTCTGTCCGGGTCACTTTTATCACGTAATATCACACAATTCACCTTTTTAAAGGCGCTTTGAAAATATCAGCGGCAAACTGGTTCAAAATGTAATCAGGTGACGTTTAAATGTAGATAAAAATAGATAAAATGCAGCATTAAGCTCCATATGAGACTCCAGCGGACGGCATTGTTGCTAACGCTATGCTGTACAACATGACACGCCCACTGACGGACGTCACGGTTCGGGCTGAAAAACCAAGTATTCTGTGGTGCCAGGTTGGCCCGCTAGTTCGCTGTCTGGAACCTCTTTTTTCCGGTGGAAACACGCGGAACCGGTTCAAAATCAAGTTCGGGAACCGGAACGGGCTCCGTGCCGCGTCGGTGGAAAAGGGGTATGAGAGTGTCAGTCATTTAGTTCCAGAAAAATAATGATTGAAGAAATCATTTAAACCCCAAGAAAATCTGTGTGCACTGTAAGCACTCTTCTAATAAAAAACTAAATTATATTCAACACTGGGGCCAGTGAGGCTGATATATATTCAGCAGTGGGGCCAGATTGTAACATAGGTGCCTGTAGCTTGGGTAGAACTGAATCCTAGCAAAACAGCATCCACATGACAGAATGACCTAATACTCCATGTAATTGAGGCCATCTGTGCAGCTGTTGTAAAGAGCCAAGTTCTGGGTTCACTGTACATGCCGACTTGGGAGTTTCCACTTTTGTGTTGGATACCACAGTACAAAAACCTAACAACCTCTAAGCTCTTCCCAGGCCTCGCCCCTCCTGGTAGACCTGAGTAGTGTTGCATAACTAATCACTGAGCTCATGATTAAAATAACAACAACCGTGGAACACAATGACATTAAAGAACTATTTTGGAGGGAAAGTTTTGGTTGAAAATGAGCATCAGTGCCCAGGGTTTTGCTTTAAATATATATTAACGTTCCTAGAATCTGTCATCCTCTTAGATGTTCCTGTGATATTTTTGTCAATGCGCTAGGTGCGGTATGACGTCCGAGATACTGTCCCGTGGTCTGTTAAACAAAACATCAACGGCTTGTTGACATCAGCTTTTAGATGATAATGCAAATGATGCATGTTTAGACTATACAGTTATATATACACAAAAGTAAAAGGTAAAATTCTTACTATGGCTCAGTAACTTCTATACACTTCCTAAGCATCAGGTTATTTTAATTACAAAAATCAATAGTTAAAATTATTAAATGATTTTAAAAAATAATACAACCTACAGTGTATCACAAAAGTGAGTACACCCCTCACATTTCTGCAGATATTTAAGTATATCTTTTCATGGGACAACACTGACAAAATGACACTTTGACACAATGAAAAGTAGTCTGTGTGCAGCTTATATAACAGTGTAAATTTATTCTTCCCTCAAAATAACTCAATATACAGCCATTAATGTCTAAACCACCGGCAACAAAAGTGAGTACACCCCTAAGAGACTACACCCCTAAATGTCCAAATTGAGCACTGCTTGTCATTTTCCCTCCAAAATGTCATGTGATTTGTTAGTGTTACTAGGTCTCAGGTGTGCATAGGGAGCAGTTGTGTTCAATTTAGTAGTACAGCTCTCACACTCTCTCATACTGGTCACTGAAAGTTCCAACATGGCACCTCATGGCAAAGAACTCTCTGAGGATCTTAAAAGACGAATTGTTGCGCTACATGACGATGGCCAAGGCTACAAGAAGATTGCCAACACCCTGAAACTGAGCTGCAGCACAGTGGCCAAGATCATCCAGCGTTTTAAAAGAGCAGGGTCCACTCAGAACAGACCTCGCGTCGGTCGTCCAAAGAAGCTGAGTGCACGTGCTCAGCGTCACATCCAACTGCTGTCTTTGAAAGATAGGTGCAGGAGTGCTGTCAGCATTGCTGCAGAGATTGAAAAGGTGGGGGGTCAGCCTGTCAGTGCTCAGACCATACGCCGCACACTACATCAAATTGGTCTGCATGGCTGTCACCCCAGAAGGAAGCCTCTTCTGAAGTCTCTACACAAGAAAGCCCGCAAACAGTTTGCTGAAGACATGTCAACAAAGGACATGGATTACTGGAACCATGTCCTATGGTCTGATGAGACCAAGATTAATTTGTTTGGTTCAGATGGTCTCAAGCATGTGTGGCGGCAATCAGGTGAGGAGTACAAAGATAAGTGTGTCATGCCTACAGTCAAGCATGGTGGTGGGAATGCCGTGGTCTGGGGCTGCATGAGTGCAGCAGGTGTTGGGGAGTTACATTTCATTGAGGGACACATGAACTCCAATATGTACTGTGAAATACTGAGCAGAGCATGATCCCCTCCCTCCGGAAACTGGGTCGCAGGGCAGTGTTCCAGCATGATAATGACCCCAAACACACCTCTAAGACGACCACTGCTTTATTGAAGAGGCTGAGGGTAAAGGTGATGGACTGGCCAAGCATGTCTCCAGACCTAAACCCAATAGAACATCTTTGGGGCATCCTCAAGCGGAAGGTGGAGGAGCGCAAAGTCTCGAATATCCACCAGCTCCGTGATGTCGTCATGGAGGAGTGGAAAAGCATTCCAGTGGCAACCTGTGAAGCTCTGGTAAACTCCATGCCCAGGAGAGTTAAGGCAGTTCTGGGAAATAATGGTGGCCACACAAAATATTGACACTTCAGGAACTTTCACTAAGGGGTGTACTCACTTTTGTTGCCAGTGGTTTAGACATTAATGGCTGTATATTGAGTTATTTTGAGGGAAGAAAAAATTTACACTGTTATATAAGCTGCACACAGACTACTTTTCATTGTGTCAAAGTGTCATTTTGTCAGTGTTGTCCCATGAAAAGATATACTTAAATATCTGCAGAAATGTGAGGGGTGTACTCACTTTTGTGATACACTGTATATACACTGATCAGCCATAACATTAAAACCACCTCCTTGTTTCTACACTCACTGTCCATTTTATCAGCTCCACTTACCATATAGGAGCACTTTGTAGTTCTACAATTACTGACTGTAGTCCATCTGTTTCTCTGCATGCTTTGTTGGCCCCCTTTCATGCTGTTCTTCAATGGTCAGGACTCTCCCAGGACCACTACAGAGCAGGTATTATTTAGGTGGTGGATCATTCTCAGCACTGCAGTGACACTGACGTGGTGGTGGTGTGTTAGTGTGTGTTGTGCTGGTATGAGTGGATCAGACACACCTCACTGTCACTGCTGGACTGAGAATAGTCCACCAATCAAAAATATTACCAGCCAACAGCAGCAATAGATGAGCGATCAGTGTCACTACAGTGCTGAGAATGATCCAACACCCAAATAATGCCTACGCTGTAGTGGTCCTGGGAGAGTTGTGGTGTGTATGCTTGTAGACAGTAAATTGTGTACAGTAAATTTATTACACAACTCTCATGTGAACTGGAATGTCAGAATCCTGACTTTAAATTGTTAGTTTCTCACTGTTATATTTGAAGCAAACTATTTGGTTTTAGCTCAGAAATACTTTAACCCACCAGTGAATGTAATGTTAATAATACTGGCAAATCTTAAAAAAAAATAAAAAAAAGAGTTCCATTCTGAGCTCATTTTGGCAACCTACTGTACGCTGTACTGTGCGGCCAGTTGTAGCCCAGTTGAACAACAGGTCAAGGCTGAGTCTCAGCTTTCCAGTAATACAGTAATCAAAAGACACCTCTTAGTGGCTAATGTTAAGTACTGCACCCAGAGGGACTTCTTACTGGGGGAAAAAAACGTAACCCTGTTTCCATCAATTATGTTTAACACACAGAGATGACATAACATTGCAGGAAAAAGAAATCACAGTAGCCAAGGTAAATTACTATTGCATAAAACAAGCTGATTATCCATGTGAAGTATAGGGCGGTATATAAAATGTTTGGCACGTCACACCTTTTTAAACATTAAAATCTTTTTTTAATATGTTCACCCCCCCCCCCCCCCCCTATTTTGCTCTTTTTTTATATGTGCATTTTTAATGCCTATTTTTAACATGTATATACTATATATAGCTCAGCAGTTAAGGTAATGCACTATCGAACAAAAAGTCACTGGTTCAAGCTCAGGTAGCCACTATTGGGCTCCTTATTTGCTTACACTGTATTCAGTCACAACAGTAAGTCACTGTGGATTAAAGCATCTGATCAATGCCTAAATGTAAACAAATAATGATAATGAGTTATGTAAACTCATAATAACCTGGAATTTAACATCTAATATAGGAACAGTGAGTGGTAGCTTAGTGGGTAGAGCTTTGGGCTATTAGTTAAAAGGTTGAGAGTTCAAATCCCAGCTCTCGGCTCCATGGGCACCATACAATGACTGAACCTGCCCTCTGACCTCAGCTTCCAAACACAATGGGATACAAATTTCGTTGTACTGTGCACCTGTATATGTATATGTGATTTAAAAAAAATCATTCTATTCTATCTATAGATTCACTCATTGAATATGCAAAACAGAAAGCCTGTTGAAACTATTTCAAATAAATGCTGATGGCAGTGTCCACCTATATATATATATTAGGGCTGTCAAACGATTAAAAATTTTAATCGCGAATAATCTCAGAATTTCATATAAATCGCAATTAATCGCATTTTTTAAAAATCTGTGTAAATTTTATAGAAAACAAGGATTTTTAAGTGAAATGTGAAATGTTACAATTAAAATGGTGAACACATTTTATGCTAAATGTACTTATGTTAAGAACTGCTGGGACAAGAGAAAACTGTAAGGGAGTTTTATTCACTCACATACTAGGCAGTAATACTATCCAGCAGAGACCCTTGACTTCGTATAAATGCAGACGTTCCGGGAGTCTCCCGCATATACATAGCGACTCCCTAATGCCCACAAATCAGATAAAATCTCCCGGAATCTAGAACGAGCACCGAAGAGAGCGCACACACACGCGCAGGTGACACAGACTTTTTTCCCCGGTCGCGTATTAAATGCGTTATCTAATATACAATCTAGCGCACTGTGTAGGGAACATAAATCAATAGTTTAATATACCGTCTAGTGCACTAAGTAGGGAACATGAATTCATATCTAAAATAATATCTAGTGCACCATGTAGGGAACCTAAATCCGTTTTTTTTGTGGTCCCGGGGAGGGGGCATGTCCGGGGTGTGTGTGTGTGTGTAATCTTCTGGGTACCTCCCGGAAATGAGTTTTTACAACTTGGGATGTCTGGATGACTCGCAGGGCCAAATAGAATTTGCGTTAACGGCACTATTTTTTTTAAATCGCGTTAAATTGAGATCGCGTTAATGCGTTATTATCGTGTTAACTTCGACAGCCCTAATATATATACTGTATATATACAGGGGTTGGACAAAATAACTGAAACACCTGGTTTTAGACCACAATAATTTATTAGTATGGTGTAGGGCCTCCTTTTGCAGCCAATACAGTGTCAATTCGTCTTGGAAATGACATATACAAGTCCTGCACAGTGGTCAGAGGGATTTTAAGCCATTCTTCTTGCAGGATAGTGGCCAGGTCACTACGTGATGCTGGTGGAGGAAAACGTTTCCTGACTCGCTTCTCCAAAACACCCCAAAGTGGCTCAATAATATTTAGATCTGGTGACTGTGCAGGCCATGGGAGATGTTCAACTTCACTTTCATGTTCATCAAACCAATCTTTCACCAGTCTTGCTGTGTGTATTGGTGCATTGTCATCCTGATACACGGCACCGCCATTGGATGCACATGGTCCTCCAGAATGGTTCGGTAGTCCTTGGCAGTGACGCGCCCATCTAGCACAAGTATTGGGCCAAGGGAATGCCATGATATGGCAGCCCAAACCATCACTGATCCACCCCCATGCTTCACTCTGGGCATGCAACAGTCTGGGTGGTACGCTTCTTTGGGGCTTCTCCACACCGTAACTCTCCCGGATGTGGGGAAAACAGTAAAGGTGGACTCATCAGAGAACAATACATGTTTCACATTGTCCACAGCCCAAGATTTGCGCTCCTTGCACCATTGAAACCGACGTTTGGCATTGGCACGAGTGACCAAAGGTTTGGCTATAGCAGCCCGGCCGTGTATATTGACCCTGTGGAGCTCCCGACGGACAGTTCTGGTGGAAACAGGAGAGTTGAGGTGCACATTTAATTCTGCTGTGATTTGGGCAGCCGTGGTTTTATGTTTTTTGGATACAATCCGGGTTAGCACCCGAACATCCCTTTCAGACAGCTTCCTCTTGCGTCCACAGTTAATCCTGTTGGATGTGGTTTGTCCTTCTTGGTGGTATGCTGACATTACCCTGGATACCGTGGCTCTTGATACATCACAAAGACTTGCTGTCTTGGTCACAGATGCGCCAGCAAGACGTGCACCAACAATTTGTCCTCTTTTGAACTCTGGTATGTCACCCATAATGTTGTGTGCATTGCAATATTTTGAGCAAAACTGTGCTCTTACCCTGCTAATTGAACCTTCACACTCTGCTCTTACTGGTGCAATGTGCAATTAATGAAGATTGGCCACCAGACTGGTCCAATTTAGCCATGAAACCTCCCACACTAAAATGACAGGTGTTTCAGTTATTTTGTCCAACCCCTGTATATACTACAGTGGCTGTTCTTGGCGAGGTGCACCGCTGGAGGAATAATGAGAGCTCCTACCTCTTAGGATGAAAATGTCGCTCATCCTCCCCACTTCCGGCTTCCTATACAGACAAAGAAAAAGAAACAACACATCCTGATGAAAATGAAAACTTTCAGACAGAAAATTACATACTGAACTGAAAACAGATAAGGTTAAACTTGCTAGATACACTATATCAGGGGTCATCAAACTACGGCCCGATGCTTTCATCTGACCGGCCCCTTTAACCACAGTAGCAATACATGTTGTCTGGCCCCTGTTCATCTTTAAACTCACAGTATTATAGCGGACAAAAAATAACAGAAAAAAAAAAA
Source organism: Trichomycterus rosablanca (assembly GCF_030014385.1). Classification (NCBI taxonomy): domain Eukaryota; kingdom Metazoa; phylum Chordata; class Actinopteri; order Siluriformes; family Trichomycteridae; genus Trichomycterus; species Trichomycterus rosablanca. Next base: position 11,140,923 of record NC_086007.1, on the reverse strand, counting down.
AATTGGCCACCTGGAGTCTCCGTAGATTATACGGCAGCGATCCAACAGGTGGCGCTCCAAGCATGGTGGGTTCGGCGAGAGGAGTGATTGTGCGTATCAATAGAGAGATGACTGACCGCGAGACAAAGCCACGAGCCACTTAATGATCAGGATTACTGTTTATATTAATCTGGACATTTCCATGTATAGTACATGACTTAAAATAGTGTTCAACCAAGTTTGTACTTTTTCTTTTCAGTGGCGTATTAATATGGAATGATGTGAGGTGGTCACAGGTGCGCTTATATCGGTGATTTTACAGCGGCTTCGAACGCGGCTCAGCCGATCAGATTGTAGGACTGGCTCGCCGAGTGAAACGAGATTTCTAGCATGTCAGATATCTCAATCCGAGTTGCACAACTGGCAATGAGTGCTATGTCGAACAGCCAATGAGAATGCAGGATACAGTGTGAGGAGAATCAGTGCACAATCAGGACATCAGTGCACAAACTTTGATCGCTCGCTACTTGTTGACGTGCATTTTTGGACGTGGTATCAGTAAACCCCTCGTCACTTCTCACGTTTGTTTTTGTGACAAAACGAAGTTTGGGAGACCAAAGAAGCTCGTCTGCGATTCAGTTGGTGATAGATTGTATAATATAGTGTGAAATATACACCGACTGAAAAGACTCCCGAGTGCAAGAGATTCAGTCGTGTAGTGTGAACTGTGCAGCGACCCGGCAAATCAGAAAGTCGTGTAGTGTGAACTTGGCATAACATAATGTCCACAAAAAATCAGTCCATTTAACACACCCTGAGTTTTCAGCTGGTCTGGGCTGGACGTAAAGCGTTCAGAGCTGTATTTTGGTAAATCAAAGTTTGTTTGTTTGTTTGTTTATTAGGATTTTAACGTCATGTTTTACACTTTGGTTACATTCATGACAGGAACGGTAGTGACTCATTACACAAGATTAATCAGTTCACAAGGTTATATCGAACACAGTCATGGACAATTCACCTCACTTGCATGTCTTTGGACTGTGGGAAGAAACCGGAACACCTGGAGTAAACCCACGCAGACACGGAGAGAACATGCAAACTCCACACAGAAAGGACCCGGACCGCCCCATCTGGGGATCGAACCCAGGACCTTCTTGCTGTGAGGCGACAGTGCTACACACTTAGCCACCGTGCCGCCCTGGTAAATCAAAGACATATTAGCCCAGGTTCCTATCACCGACAGTGTTCACAAAGTCTGTTTCTGAAGATCTTGAATTAGGGCAAAAAAATAATGGGCCGGTGAAGGATCACTGCATAACATGACTTGACAGCTGAGTTGTAGAACAAACAAGCTAACCTATTTCTTTCTTAATGCCTCCCTATGCCATTTTTAAAGGTTCAGACAGGACAATGTGCCCTTTCTCTTGCACCTCAAGATGATATCATGTACTGTATACAGTTTTACATAGCTTATATAGCTATTTAAAGTTGAAGTCCAATGCACTTTTGTACAATTGTGTTTAACTCAAAGCTCTATGTAAACAGTGTGTAGGTGCCCAGGTGGCACCCTGGGATATTTCGCTAGCACACCAGCTCTGGGATTGTAAGGCAAGGCAAGGCAAGTTTATTTGTATAGCACCATTCATACACAGTGGCAATTAAAAGTGCTTTACATAACGAAAAAATTAATTAAAAGCATTAAAACATTCCTGAGATCTAGAACCTCAGAAAGACTTCTTGCAAACATTTAGTTACAATTAAGAGAGCATGAAATTCAAACGAGAGATAAAAAATTAAGAACATGAAAAATTAAAAGAAAATATTGTAAAATATACCCTACAATTTGGGAAATACGAAATTAAAACAAGAGAGATAAGCAATTAAAACATGAAAACTAAAAGACAATATAGTAAAATATACACTACAATTTAGAATGTACACTACTGTGTAAAAAAATTATTAAGAGCATGAAAAACTAAAAGAAATATGGCAAAATGAGGGTAATAGCAAAAATGTTGAGCTCAATCATAGGCACAAGAAAAAAGAAGAAAGTTTTTAACCTGGATTTAAAGATTTCTACATTTGAGGAACATCTAATATCTCCTGGCAGTCTGTTCCAGTTATATGCAGCCCAACAGCTAAATGCTGCTTCACCGTGTTCAGTTTGGACTCTGGGCTCAACTAGCTGACCTGAGTCCATGGATCTAAGAGATCTACTGGGTTTATATTCTCTAAACATTTCTGAGATGTATTCTGGGCCGAACCCATTCAGTGATTTATAGACCAGTAGCAGCACTTTAAATTCTATTCTGTAACTAACCGGAAGCCAGTGTAGAGATTTTAGAACTGGAGTGATGTGCTCAGTTCTCTTCGTCTTAGTTAAAACTCTAGCAGCAGCGTTCTGAATGAGCTGTAACTGTTTAATGGTCTTTTTGGGAAGTCCAGTTAAGAGACCATTACAATAGTCCACCCTACTGGAGATAAAAGCATGGATCAGCTTCTCTAGGTCTTGTTGGCACACTAGACCCTTGATTTTGGCTATATTGCTAAGATGGTAGAAGGCTGTTTTGGTGATGGTTTTTATATGGCTGGTGAATGTGAGATCTGAGTCTATTAGAATGCCAAGATTTCGGACTTGGTCTTTGGTTTTTAGAGCCTGGGAACTGAGGTGTTCACTGACACTAATCCTCTTCTCTTTGCTGCCAAACACAACAATCTCTGTTTTGTCCTTATTTAACTGTAAAAAATTCTGGCTCATCCAGTTATTGATGTCCTCCAGACACTGACACAGTGAATCTATTGGGCTGTAATCATCTGGTGAGAGAGCCAGATATATCTGTGTGTCATCTGCATAACTATGGTAATCAATGTTGTTAGCCTGTAGCATTTGGCCTAATGGCAGCATATAAAGATTGAACAGAAGAGGTCCAAGAACTGATCCCTGTGGGATTCCACATGTCATAGCCACCCTGTCAGATTCATAGCTGCCAATAGTGACGTAGTAACTCCGGTCTTCTAAATAGGACCTGAACCAATTAAGGACTGTTCCGGAAAGTCCGACCCAGTTTTCCAACCTGTCCAGCAATATTCTATGATCTACAGTGTCAAAGGCTGCACTAAGATCCAGTAAAACCAGAACTGATATTTTACCCGAGTCAGTATTCAGCCGTAGATCATTTAACACTTTTATGAGAGCCGTTTCAGTGCTGTGGTGAGGTCGAAAGCCTGACTGAAATTTGTCAAAATAACCACTGGAATTCAAAAAACTGCTGACTTGACTGTAAACAACTTTCTCAATGATCTTAGCTATGAAAGGAAGATTTGAGATCGGCCTGTAGTTGATTAACACAGACGCATCCAGAGTTCTCTTTTTAAGGAGTGGCTTAATGGCAGCTGTTTTCAGTGACTTTGGGAAAACGCCTGATGCTAGTGAGCCATTAACTATTTGTTGTAAACCCAGTTCGAATCTCAGTTCTGCTACCGGTCGGCTGGGCGCCCTCTAGCAGGCACAATTGGCGGTGCCTATTGCAGACAAAATTGACGATCAGTCTGCTGTGTGGGAAAGATCTAACTAATAAGTGGATGGGGTCTTCAAACGCTGTGCAAGGGCCTTGGTATGCAGTATGGAGATCAGTGTGTGTCTCTATGCGCACGATATCTAGCTTCGTGTGTGAATCCACTGAAGTATGGGCGAATAAGAAGAGGTCGAGTGACTTCACAAGCGTCGAAGGGGGGTGTGGGACAGGCCAATATTCCCTTCTCAGACGCGATCAGGATCCCTAGCAGCGGAAGACTAATTGACTATGCTAAAATCGGGAGAAAATGCATAAAGAAATTTTTTAAAAGCCTTGTGTTTTGACCTATTAAAGACAATAATGTTGTTTCTGTTAAAACAAATTAAAAGTGCTGGTCTAAAACAGTGGAAAAAAGATTAAAATAAAGATCCTATCAGACTAGAAATCTACAGTAGTGTCACTCTTAGACCTGTATAAAAGTAAGAAGGATTGGTTGCATCAAGAAGGGCATTTAGCGTAAATACTGTGCCAAATCAGCTAAGCAGACCAGAACGATCCTGTATTGCAATCAAAGGACTAAATTGCCAGTATCGAAGTATTATTAGGCATCCTCCCGCATAATGACCTAGTTTTCCAAAAAGATTTTGAGCATGTTTTGGTCCGTAAGCATCCACACACCTCATAACCACAGACATCATGTTAAAAGAAAACGGATATTGAAAACAGAAGGATATTACGTTTCCTTCTTACATGGGTTGTTTGGTAATGGTTCAGTAACAGAAAATTTGATGTTCTGCAAATCACAGACCAATATTTGTGAAAAAGCATCTGCATACATTGTGTGCTGCTAATTCAGGCAATTCTGCTACATGGAAGCAGTTTCTAAAAATGATTTTCCTGACAATTATACTCATATTAAACTAATTGGAACAGTGGTAGCATAGCCTAATGGGTAGAGCTTTGGCCTATCAACTGAAAGGCTGAGAGTTTGAATCCCAGCTCTGCCATGCAGCCACTGTTGGGCCTTTGAGCAAGGTCATTAACCCTCTCGGTTTCAGAGGCGACGTACGATGGCTGACCCTGTGCTCTAACCCTAGAAGAAAGAATTTCGTTGTACTGTACACCTGCATATGTACACCGACCAGGCATAACATTATGACCACTGACAGGTGAAGTAAATAACACTGATTATCTCTTCATAACGGCAGTGTAAAACAAGACGTTAAAATCCTAATAAACAAACAAACAAACTTCATAACGGCACATGTTAGTGGGTGGGATATATTAGGCAGCAAGTGAACATTTCATCCTCGGAGTTGTGTTAGAAGCAGGAGTGTAAGGATTTGAGCGAGTTTAAAAAGGGCCAAATTGTGATGGCTAGACGTCTGGGTCAGAGCATCTCCCAAACTGCAGCTCTTGTGGGGTGTTCCCGGTCTGCAGTGGTCCGTATCTATTAAAAGTGGTCCAAGGAGGGGACAGTGGCAAACCGTCAGGGTCATGAACGGCCAAGGCTCATTGATGCACGTGGGGAGCGAAGGCTGGCCAGTGTGGTCCGATCCAACAGACGAGCTACTGTAGCTCAGATTGTTGAAGAAGTTAATGCTGGTTCTGATAGAAAAGGTGTCAGAATACACAGTGCATCACAGTTGCAGGGCTGTTTTGGCAGCAAAAGGGGGACCAACACGATATTAGGAAGGTGGTCATAATGTTATGTCTGATCGGTGTGTATATATGACAAATAAAGGCATTCTATATTTTATAAAGTTGTAGCTGTTGTTTTGAAGATGCATGTTTAACACTGACTTTGCTGTAAGAATGGCAAATGTGCATGACACTTAATAGACACATAAAATAAACCCACAAGCGTAATGTACACAAATTTGTGACGTCATAATTCTTAATACAGACTATGCTTGACTACAGTTGGTGACTTTTCTGGGCCTAAAGAAATATAGCTAGTTTGACTGCACCCATTACAAAGTACAATAAACAGTATTCTTTGCAAACACAAACTCTTCTATTATATTAGGTGTACGTTTGTAAGAATTGTAGCTTATTTTGTTAAAAATAAACTACACAACACTAACTTACTGCTGTGTTGACAAGTGTGACATAAAAGTGTAACTACAGTACAAGCTAATCCACCTGAGAAGCACTGTAGCTAGCTAGCTAGCTAACTGGATAGCTAACCATTGGACATCCCAGTTTAACCTGTGTTCCTCTGATTTTAGGAGGGAAAGCAGCATTTTTGTACGCATATGTTACACAGTTTGCACATGTATGTTGTACTGTTCTCCCGTCAGCTTATTTAATAAAAAGTAACAAAACTGAACGGCTAACAGTGCAAACGCGCGCATGCGCACACTGCAATACAGTAAAACGATTCAGACAGGGTGAGGAACTGCTGAGCACTGAGATAACTGTAACTTACCGACACACACGGACTGGAGGTTGTACTGGGAGTAGGGGTACGCTGAACTGTGACCAAAGCCATTCAGGCACAAGAAAAAACACCGGAAAATAAAATGGTCATAATATGAACAAAGTACTGAGAAAAGATGTGCAGTACACACCAGGTCGCTCCCACTGCTGCCAAGAATTGGGGAACTGATCCAAAAGAGTCGATTCTAAGATATATGCAATGAGAACCAAGAGTTGATTACAGTCTTCGAGTCGATTCTATGTAGGGATTCGATTCAAGTACACACACCCAACGCAGGAGTAGTTTTCACTGGTGCATTGTATTTTAATAAAGGAAAATAAAAAAACAAAGTAAAATTTAAGACATAAAAAGAAACCAAATGGCTCGGTAGTCTGTAGGGGCTATTTAACAAAGACAACTTGCTAAAATGCTGTAAATGAAACATGTTCGTCTAAAATGTTGAGTGAATTCATTATAGTTTGTTATTATAGGTCTATAGTCTGGTATATGTTGTTTTAATATTTTAGTTTTGGAGGCAATATTTTAAATACAATTATTGATTTTATTTTTTTGTGTTTTTTAGTTTTTGATTACCTTTCTTTTATGACCCTAAACTATGTGCTTGACAATGATTGCTCTATCATTGATCTATGTAATGTGTTCTCTCTTCCTGTGCATACTGTATTTAAGGTTTTAAAAAAGAGAAAATAAACATTTATTTTATGGAATCGGTTCCTGGAATCTACGCATTCGATTCTCAACACATGACAACGGAGTCGACTCTAAATTCCTGGAATCGTACAGTCTTGCTGCTGAAGCTTTAGGTTTGGCACAAATACGCCTGCGCAGTACAGCATCTGTCTGTCAGCTCACTTCATGATACAATACAATTTACAACGCTATTTCATAATTATGAATTTTTTAAAGCCATTATTATCAAATCAAATGTCTTATAAAGTCAAAATGTTTCTATTTTTGCATTTTATATGATCACTAATAATTGTAATAATGTATTGATTATATATCATACTGAAAATTACCCTAAGAATTAGTCTGTGTATGTGTGTGTTGCCCTTGTGATGGACTGGCCACCCTGCCACTGTGACCCTGACCAGGATAAAGCGGTGTCTGCCTTGCTAGTCAGGGGCAGAGCCCACACTATCTTCTGGCATCTGGTTTATCTTCCATAATGTAAAACTTTATAATGCTGTGTATATATACTGTATATAATACTGGAAAAAAAACACAAACAACTTGCAACAAAGAGAAAAATGATAGAAACAGGGACAGAAATGTGAAAAGCCTAGTGGAATCACTGCCCTTTCACAATGTTATCACTAGATGGTAGCACAGACATTCAGATGCAATACAAACTTTTTTGTAAATGGTTGGAAGGTGTGTGCCAACGAATCAGTCCACTGGTATTTTCTTGGAAATGTGCAAATTAATAAATAATAAAGATACATCTATGTATTAAATAATATAAAAATATACATAGGTATTTCAGAAAAACTACAATACCCAGAGTAATGATTTACCTTGGTTCAATGTGTGGAGCTTTGTAGGTACCTGGGTTCCTCCTACCTTCTAAACACATACAGAAGGTGTATGGATGCTCTACATTGTCTCTAAATGTATATGTCCCTTGCTATAGACCGCCTGTCCAGATGTATAGAGCATGATTCAAAAAGGCATAATGCACTAAAGGAAAATAAATAGATGAGCTCCAAACCTGAAGACTGGGAGTACATTTTAAGCAATTTTGGAAATAGACTTTAAGAAAATGGTTTACAAAATATTATTGTTATTATTATTATTATTATTATTATTATTATTAATACAATTAATAATAAAATTTGTAAAGTTGCTAAATAAAGTTGCTTTGGATAAAAATTTCTGCTAATTGCCATACATGCAAATGTAAACCCTTACCTGGGAGGTGGTTATTTAGCAGTTAGGGTACTGGACTAGTAATCAAAAGATTGATGGTTTAAGCCATTGCACTGTCAAATTGCCAATGCAGGGTCCCTGGCAAGGCCCTTATCCCTCAGTTGCTTGCATTGTATTTGGTCACAGTTGCAAGTCATTTTGGACTGAAGTGTCAGCTGCATGCTGTAAATGTAAGGTGGAATAACTGAAGAACACAATGAAACTAGATTGTTAAAACAAGAAACAGGAAAACAACAACATGAGCTGTTTTGTTTAAATTTTATACTAAACATTATAGGCGTGCCATTAAGAGCCATTTACTCCAATCCTATCTTTACTGCTCTAAAACACGTGGCAGTCTCTGCTTAATAAAGGATCTTATGGCACTATGATTGATTAGGGAACCTGATTTACTGTGGTACTTTACCTTGTAACTACCATAGCCAAAATTCTACACTAAACACATTAAAAGGTAGAGAAGTGGTACCATATCAATGTTGACAATGTAGTAAAACACTGTCCTGACTTTTCAGTAAGAATGGCCATTTGACAATGCATATTTTTAATGGGTAGCACTGTCACCTCACAGCAAAAAGGACCTGGGTTTGATTCCCAGATGGAGCGGTCCAGGTCCTTTCTGTGTGGAGTTTGCATGTTCTCCCTGTGTCTGCGTGGGTTTCCTCTGGGAGCTCCGGTTTCCTCCCACAGTCCAAAGACGTGCAAGTGAACTGGAGATACCAAATTGTCCATGACTGTGTTTGACATTAAAAACTGATGAATCTTGGGTAACCAGTAAATACATGTTCTGTCATGAATGTAACCAAAGTGTGTAAAACATGACATTAAAATCCTAACAAATAAATACTTAAATAAATACTGGGAATACAAGCTGCATCATTAGACTACCGTGTCCACAGTCACTACAGATATCATTGTTCAACTAACTTTTGTTTATATCTATTGCAGTGCATTGTGGGAATTCAGAAGTGCACTTAAGGTTCAATAGAAACTGTATGGTACAGTATTTGTAGATGGGTTTCGCAGCAAGTTAAAAGACTGGGCACAGATAGTGACCATAACCAAATATCAAACCAAGGTCCGTAGTACGCATATTGCTATGCAGCACCCACTTTGCATTTTTTACATTGTACACAGGAAACCACTGTTATAGGTGTGATGATTCTAGGCCTATCTGTCCTTCAAGCTTTCATTCAGGAGTCTAGCCCTCTAGGTTAAGGATTGACTGTTTGCGCCCAGCTCACACCACATCAAAGAAAATATTTCATCGTCGGAAGATCTGAGATATCAAGAGTTAATAACATTAGGTTAAGGACTGAAGAAGGCCAGGTGAAAGTGTGCATATGTGTGATATGTGATGTGCTTGTGTGCAGGTGTTTGTGTGTGTGTGAAGATAAGCAGGTATTCTCAGGGGCAAAATGAGTTTATTAAGCAGCAGGCTGGCATAGAGAAACCCAGATTGCTCTGATAAAGGCCACGCAGTAGGGAGAATTGAAAGTTTCATTTCCTGTTTTCACAAGCTGACGTATCGCAGCTATCAGGCGGGTGTAGGGCTCATCTAGGTGGCGTGAGTGACAGGAGAGGAAGGAAAATGCCAGAATCAAAAACAGGTAAAGAAAAATAAGCTGCACCTAAAGCAGAGTCTTAGTATGGGCTGTTGGTCTCTTGTACCCATTACCACCTGTAAAGACAATTATAGACTAATAAAAGCATGTTTGGAATGTGGCAATGTAGCATTTTAAGTAGATAAATGTTATAAATAACATCTATTATTCATTTTCCATTGATTTCCATTGACACACTGAATTTTTAAGCACCAGTCAGAATACGACTGAGCCATAATATATACCCAAAATATTTATAGGTTAAGGTTCAGCTGCACTGCCTAACAGCAATCAGTTTTAGACACACAGACTAGTAGTATGGGATAGTAAGAATTTGGCATCTTTCTGTGTACCCTTATCTTTTCCACACTTCACACAGAAAGGACCCACAACCCTCCATCTGGGAATCAAACCCAGGACCTTCTTGTTGTGAAATGACTGTGCTACCCACTGAGTCACCATGCCACCCCTATGGGGAATACTGCTAAACACTGCCCTGCTTTTATTCTATATACACTGATCAGCCATAACATTAAAACCACCTCCTTGTTTCTACACTAACTGTCCATTTCATCAGCTCCACTTACCATATAGAAGCACTTTGTAGTTCTACAATTACTGACTGTAGTCCATCTGTTTCTCTGCATGCTTTGTTAGCCCCCTTTCATGCTGTTCTTCAACGGTCAGGACTCTCCCAGGACCACTACAGTGTAGGTATTATTTGGGTGGTGGATCATTCTCAGCACTGCAGTGACACTGAAATGGTGGTGGTGTGTTAGTGTGTGTTGTGCTGGTATGAGTGGATAAAACACAGCAATGCTGCTGGAGTTTTTAAACACCTCACTGTCACTGCTGGACTGAGAATAGTCCACCAACCAAAAACATCCACACTGTAAGCCCGGATAAGTTCAATCTACTTAAAAAATTTGAGGAAACCGGTTGCCTTAAAAAAGTTAAGTAATGTATAATGAAAACTTGAGTTAGCATAACTTAAAACATTAAGTTATTACACCTAAAAGGCAAGTTGATTAAACTTTCTTTTTTTTGTTATACCAACTGCTTTTCCCAATAATTCTACTTAATATATTGAGCTCAATGGAAAAAACTATTTATTTCTTCTTAGTTTTCATGTGAATTACATTTTAAATATGAATTACAAATGTTTATAGAGAAACAGACACAATTATAAAATTATTTTTCTTTATTTCACTTCAGAAGTATTTACTTCTAAAATACAACATGTAAAGAAAACATCTTTAAAACTGTACAAACTGTATATAAAGTTCTGATGAAACACAAACAGCTCTTCACAGTAACCATGAACCTGTAAAACAACAAAAAGAAACAAGAAACAGAAGTATTAAAATCAACATTAACAGCATTAATTTAAGGATTAAAATAAAGCAAGCCAGCACACTCTTTGCTTCGTATGAAGGCTAGCATGCTAACATGCTAGCATGTAGCCTAAATACGGCAAATAAAGCAGCGCTGTTTGATTATTTATTTAGTGTCAACATTAAGATCATTTATTTTAAACAAAATTGTTAAGTAAAGTACAACACTTACCAAAATTAGACGGAAGATGAAAAAGCCCCATCAGACTGGTGTACATGCTACTCAAAAATAGCATAATGAGGAAGAAAATGTTTGTCCACTTAGTTTAACAAAGGTTCCACTTCACAAAAGACATTTCAGGAAGACAAGTTTACTTTTGCAAAAAGCCTTAAATGAAAAGTAAAAAGTAATTTGCAACAACAGGTTTCAAAAGTTAAAACAAATGGCTGCCTGATTCACCAACAGCGAGCGGAAAAAAGGCGACTTACACGTAAATGGGGGCGTTTTTCTGTTTTATTACCTTAACTTAACTTTTTTAAGTTAATCTGATAGAAAAGTAATTTTTTTTGTTTAGTAAACTTAAATCTTTTAGCACATTTAAATGTGTACTCAAATTAGTACAATGTACTCTGCATTTTATAGTAGAGCAAAAAAACTTAAATAATTTATGTATGTTGTACTAAAAATGTTTGATTAAATATAAAGTCCGGGCTAACAGTGCAGCCAACAGTGCCCTGTGACCACTGATGAAGGTCTAGAAGATGACCAACTCAAACAGCAGCAATAGATGAGCGAATTGTAAGGCTTTGTAAGGCTTTGCATTTTTTCTTTCTGTTCATTTCACCTTATTGAGTAAACAAGTCAGTCGAAATGAAGAAAAAGAGTAAAATAATTTGGTGCCTCACATCCAGATGTGGACAGATAGGTAAAGACAGGCATTGGAAGATGGGTGCAGGGGTGTTTAATATAGATCCTGTGGTGAGATAAAACAGATCGAAAAACAGCAGACTTTCATCAGCAGGAGAGAACAGCTCTCATAGGAAATTGCTTCAATGGAGAGCAGAGCATGAGGCTGCGTTATTGACACCTTGATTTCACTGCTCTTATCTTTTGCATCTGTTGTGTGTTTACTGTTTACAGTATTATGAAAGTATTTCAGGAGGCTAAAGAGTACAAAAACCAATAAACAAACAAAAAAAACAACAACAAGGTGTAACACAGTTTGCTCCCAATTTACTTTTAGTATGAATGAGTTTAAAAAACTAAATGGAAAGCAAAAGCATTAAGGCCAGTGTTAGCATTAAGGCCATTTACAAGTATTACAAAAGGTTGATTGGTTATTAACCAAGTAATTGTTTGCTGTGCACATGTACCATGCAGATAACCGTGCACAAGTACATTGATTGTGCGTTATATGTACAGTAAGCTAACAAAAAGCATTCCCATCTGAACTAGGAGCAGTGGTAGCTCAGCAATAAGGTACTGGACTAGCAATGAACAAAACTGGTTCACTGATTTAAATACCACTACAGCCAGGTTTCCACTGCTGGGCCTTTTTATTGAATTCAGTCACAACTATAAGTCACTTTGAATAAAAGCCAATACCAAAAATGCAAGTGCGTCTATAGTACAAATAAACATCAAGGTAAAATAAGAACTATTGCATGTAGGTCAAATATAAGAATATCCCAAGAAATGGATATGGAAATATTCAGATAAATATAAGACTTTACTGGGAAATACAGCACCTATCCTTGGAAGTATGGGACAGATAGATAGATATGGATGGGTGGCTGGGTGGATGGATAGATGGATGGATGGATGGATGGATGGATGGATAAATGGATGGATAAATGGATGGATGGGTGGCTGGGTGGATGGATAGATGGATGGATAGATGGATGGATGGGTGGCTGGGTGGATGGATGGATGGATGCGTGGCTGGGTGAATAGATGGATGGATGGATGCGTGGCTGGGTGAATAGATGGATGGATGGATGCGTGGCTGGGTGAATAGATGGATGGATGGATGCGTGGCTGGGTGAATAGATGGATGGATGGATGCGTGGCTGTGTGAATAGATGAATGGATGGATGTGTGGCTAAGTGGATGGATGCGTGGCTGGATGGATGGATGGATGAATAAACAGACAGAAAGCTGGATGGATGGATGGATGGATGGATAGACAGACAGACAGACAGACAGACAGATAGATAGATAGAAACTATATAAAAACTACAATAAAGAAAGAGTAAAGACAATTAATGTAAATTAATACTAATTATATGTAATATGTAAGAAATATGTTAGAAAAGCGACTGCTCACTGTAAACAGGAATTAAGGATATTTAACTTGGGCATCTCGTTAAGCAATATACAGTGTACACTTTTCTGGATTAATGGGAAATGGCCATATTGATGTTAATTCACTTCTGTGTTTGCTTCTTTGGATCACTATTTTTAGCATTTTGAGAAGATCACAAAAGGCTAAGTGTGTTCCACACTAAAAACCTGTACTAAACTCAGTGTTTAAACAAGTTTTGTCTTCTTTGTCACATGCATGTGCTAGAAATGGCAGACCTGTTGTCACCATAACTCAACACTGTATGAACCTGTGTGCAGTGGAAGTGTAGATGAACAATATAACTGTTTGTTCATGCTCTGGGTGCACACTAACTGGATGGATTAGGTCCTGATGACAGAGATTCATTTGAAGAGCACATGTCACCATTATAGCAGCTATATTTCACTCATGAAAAAATGGTATTAACAGACAAAACCTGAAAATGTGGAATTTTCCTTAATAAACTCTGACAGACTGGTCCATGTTCAAAATCCCATGTGACTGGCCGGTCAGTTTCCACACTTGTGTTAATGTAAAAGGCCATCTATGTCTTTTTTGGCTCATGGAGAAGATGGTATGTCTTTATTCTCCAAAATGCTGTTTTTTTGTGGTAGTTTAGTGGGTAAAGCTTTGGAGCATCAGGCAAAAGGTTGTGGGTTTGAGCAAGGCCCTTAACATCAGCTTCAGGGGCATTGTACAATGGCTGACCCTGCGCTCTAAGGGGTCTTTAAAATCCAAGTGTTTGGCTCAGATTAGGTAACCGTTGGCACTATTTCAGCCTAATAGCAATAAATGGTAGTGCTAATGAGAGCTTGTAGAGAACAGTGTTGTAATTTCTAGTTTTAATGCAAACCATAAGCAAGAACATGTTAATTCTTAACACCTGTGTATGACGTTAACTAATAATTCACATTTAAGCACTTAATCCCTCCGGAGTATAGCAGTGGAGTTTCCTTGGAGTTTATAATGTTTGTTTGGTTTTATTAGGGTGGTCAAAAATTTAATGGTCTAGTGTGGTACACTATGTTGGTAGTGTGGTGAGGTCATAGAAATATAATAGCCTCATTTACCAAATAATGTGGCTGTGGATTTTCAATGCTGTGCAAACTACCTGTAACAGAAGTGTGAGATGAATCCACAAACCTGCAAAAATAGAAACAGAACCCAAGTGCAAATGTTTTGATTAGGTAGAACATTAGTGTTCACTAACAACTGGGGATAAGAACAAATAAATAATGTGCCAAAATGACAAAGTAACAAATGAAAGACACAAAAACATCCACAGTTTGCAACAAGGACAGTGCAGAACTGAGAACTGGATGTCACGATATGACAGGCTGTTCCGGTCATCTGTGACAAGCCAGCTCTTGGAAAAGTGGAAAGATCTTTCAGAAGCTGGACTGACAATGCACAAACGGTACCCCAACCCAACCGTAACCATAACTTTGATTCATGGACAGAATACGCTCTGGAAAATGTTGCACTGCCTAAGGGACATTCAGCTCTTCCAGGGTGGACCTGTAATGCTGCGACACCAAAGGTGAGTAGAAAGCTAAAGAATGCTAGCTTTGCACGCCAACAGAAGACACAGCACAGTATCACGACTTCAGAGAAAAGCAAGTGTTCCAACAATTAAGCTAGCAAGAATGAAAGGGAGAAACCGAATATACAGAAAAACTTCCACCTGAAGCAAATCAATGCTTACAATTGTCAATCAATAGAGACTGATACATCAATCATCTTCGTCTCAGGGGGGCATGACTTTTAACGTGGGTCAGCTGCCGAACTACTTCAGCAGCTGCAACGTTACACTACCATAATGTAAAAAGTAGTTAAGTTACAAGTTACTTTATAAAAATATAGCTTAGCTATACCAAAACAATCCTTCTGCTAAATGTTTATAGCTTTATTGCAAGGTTAACAGTAATAAGTACAGTGGTAACTCGACGTCCTTTCACTTTTACTCCACTACATTTTCTAAAGAAATTGTGTACTTTTACTCCGTTACATTCGCTGTATGTAAATTCGTTACTCGTTACTACAGAATAAAAGTTAAATGATGTGAGATGTGTGACGGACTGCACGCTGGTTTGGTGAATCTGCGCTTGTAAATTAGACGGTGGTTAAACACATTAATGCGCATGTGCAAACGTTCTCTAAAAGCTATCGGAGTTTTCTAAAAGTGCGTCGTTCACCCAAAGACCCGCAAATAAGGAGATTTCAGAAGCTCCAACACACTGATGTAAGTTAACAATGATTAACAAAGTAAAGCTGCAGCACCAGTGTTTTTTTAATATTATTAGCATTAACATGTGGTTGTGGGGGACATTGTGTTAAAAACTAGGGATTCAGTTACGTATTTAGGATGTATTTTAGATAGATATATATCAGGTAGGGGTCAGGCAGATAAGATTTTGGTTAAGGTTAATCAAAGAATTAGGTTTCTTGCAAGAATTTCAAAGTTCTTAGATAGAAAAACTATGATTACCTTGTCAGGGGCTTTGGTTCAGCCTTATTTTGATTATGCCTGTTGTTCATGGTATAATGGCATTGCAAAACAGATTAAAACTATAGGCTTCAAACATCTCAAAATAAATTAGTTAGGGTTATTTTAAATCTCCCCATGAGAACCCATTTGGAAATTAATCATTATCAAATGATTGGGTGGTTAAAAGTTCAGGATAGGGTTGCTCTGATAGAAATGTGTAATGTGTATAAGATTATACATGGAACTGTTCCACAGTATCTTAAAAATTATTTTATTCAGGTGAGGGATGTTCATGGTTATTTTACAAGAAGATCATCCACAGATTTAGTACTTCCATGCTGTAAAAGTAAAGTGGGTAGGGATTCTTTCAGGTTTAATGCAGTATCTTTGTGGACTCTTTTGCCAGGGCCTTTTAAAATATGTGACAGTTTGCGAGGGTTTAGACAAGCTGTTAAGGAATGGTTGTATGAAAGGGGGACGTTAGCCAATTAAAAGTTTTAATAATGTTTATGAATTAAATTGATTATATTGTGTTATGTTATAATGATTGTATTATGATGTCAAGCTTGCTTTGCTGCTGATTGATGGACTAGATTATGTATAGGGACCACAATGGAAATAAGTCTACGGATTTTTTGTGTTATCCCTGACTGTTTCAGTTTCTTATAAGAGGCATTGCATCTATTTAGAAAATGTGAAATGGTTCAATAAAATCAATCAATCAATCAAACATTGTTCAGATATCTACCTACCATTTTTACTGAGTACATTCGAACCACAAATAAAACGTTTCATAAATCATTAAATTTGTTTGGAATTTATTGACTGCAAAACTCATGAAGACACGTCCATTATTTTTAAAAACTCACCTACAGACAGATATTTCCTCAGATAACTCCTGTATTAGACCAGTAGAGGAGAGATTCATGGTGCTGAGGAACATGCAGCACGTCTTTAACCCTTTAATGCTCTCAACAAGAACTTAACTTATCCAACTGATTATTAATGATTTTTTCAGCTGTTGGCTTCAAGTTAGAAATGGTGTTTTCTTAAAGTAAGAATACCAATGTTTTTTTAGTTTGCCATACAGTGAGTAGATACAGCCCAAAAAAGATTATTTAAATACTGCTTATTTTACTCAAATATTTTGATTTAAATTAATGGTTGAACAGATCATTAAGGGGATAAAAGTGTCACATGTTTTGTTAAACTCTTTTGAGTTTTGCTTTAGATTAATTATGCCAGAATTATTTTTTTGTTATTGAAATATACTACCCAAATAAAAAAAATGGGACAGTATAGAAAATGCAAATAAAATAGATGCAGTGTTTCTTACATTTACATCGACTCACATTCTAAAAACGTTGGAACAGGAACATTTAGGGCTAGTAATAAGTAAAAAAAAAAACCAACTAAATAATGTCATGATTTTAAACAGGTGATGCGAACAGTTGATTATGATCATGAATTAGCACAAAGCATGTTCAGATGAAAGGAAGAAAACAGGTTAATTGTTAAGGTGGTTAACAGGCTTAAAAGAACAATCTTTATATTTAAAATGACAGCTTCTATTTATACTAACAGCATTTACTTTTACTTCTACTTTTAATACTTAAGTACATTAAACATCAGATACTTTTAGACTTTTACTCAAGTAATATTCTAAAAGGTGACTTTTACTTCTATCAAAGTAAATTTCTGGTAAGATACTTGTACTTTTACTCAAGTATGGCCTTCCGGTACTTTATACACCACTGTACTGTGTTATGTGGGTTTTTCTTGATAAAATAAAACTTGTTTTAGATAAATTTGTTGAATACTTTAAAAGCTATTAAAGTTTTAAAATAGCTAAATACTTACAATGCTATTGAGGTTTTGGCTATGCTGTATTTCAATGGTATTAATATCATGGATAAAATCAGTTTTTTGTTAGGTATTAAAAGGTAAAAGTTTAAAAATAAATATTGTAGTGTGTTATGTGGGTTTTTCTTAATAAAATAAAACTTGTTTTAGATAAATTTGATAAATATTTCAGCAGCTATTGAAGTTTTAAAATAGCTAAATACTTGCAATGCTATTGAGGTTTTGGATATGCTGTATTTCAATGGTATTAATATCAGGATTTCATCAGGTTTTTTTTAGGTATTAAAAGGTAAAAGTTTAAAAATATGTATTGTACTGTGTTATGTGGGCTTTTCTTGATACAATAAAACTTGTTTTAGATAAATTGGTTGAATATTTTAAAAGCTATTGAAGTTTTAAAATATCTAAATACTTACAATGCTGCTGAGGTTTTGGCTATGCTGTATTTCAATGGTATTAATATCATGAATAAAATCAGTTTTTTATTAGGTATTAAAAGGTAAAAGTTTAAAAATAAATATTGTAGATTGTTATGTGGGTTTTTCTTGATAAAATAAAACTTGTTTTAAATAAATTCGTTGAATATTTCAAAAGCTATTGAAGTTTTAAAATAGCTAAATACTTGCATTGCTATTGAGGTTTTGACTATGCTGTATTTCAATGGTATTAATATCATGGATAAAATCAGTTTTTTTTATTAGGTATTAAAAAGTACAATTGTAAAAATAAATATTGTAATGTGTTATGTGGTTTTTTCTTGATAAAATAAAACTTGTTTTAGATACATTTGTTGAATATTTTAAAAGCTATTGAAGTTTTAAAATAGCTAAATACTTACAATGCTATTGAGGTTTTGGCTATGCTGTATTTCAATGGTATTGATATCATGGACAAAATCAGTTTTTTTTATTAGGTATTAAAAAGTAAAATTGTAAAAATAAATATTGTAATGTGTTATGTGGTTTTTTCTTGATGCAATAGAACTTGTTTTAGACAAATTTGTTGAATATTTTGAAAGCTATTGAAGTTTTAAAATAGCTAAATACTTGCAATGCTATTGAGGTTTTGGCTATGCTGTATTTCAATGGTATTAATATCATGGATTAAATCAGTTTTTTATTAGGTATTAAAAGGTAAAAGTTTAAAAATAAATATTGTAGTGTGTTATGTGGGTTTTCTTTGATACAATAAAACTTGTTTTAGATAAATAGTAAAAAAGGTAAAAGTTTAAAAATAAATATTGAGCCATCTGGCGGGCATAATTGGCAGTGCCTGCAGGGTGGGGGCCCGGACTATGTGTGGGTGGGTGGGTCTTCATGCGCTGTGTAGGGACCCTGATTTGCAAAAGAGACGCCCGTGCAGAATGCACGGACGAGAAGAGGAGGGCTGTACACGTGTAAAGAAGGCGTGGGGCAGCGGCGCGCTCTCCTTGGATGCAGGTCTGGTGTGCCTGTTAGCAGCGCAAGACAGATTGGAAGCTCTAAAAATTGGGAGAAAAATTGGAGAGAAAAATTCGGAGAAAAATAATTAAAAAAAATAAATAAAAAAATAAATATTGTAGTGTGTTATGTTGTAAATTTGATAAATATTTCAGCAGCTATTGAAGTTTTAAAATAGCTAAATACTTGCATTGCTATTGAGTTTTTGGCTATGCTGTATTTCAATGACATTAATATCATGGATAAAATCAGTTTTTTATTAGGTATTAAAAGGTAAAAGTTTAAAAATAAATATTGCAGTGTGTTATGTGGGTTTTTCTTGATACAATATAACATGTTTTAGATAAATTCGATGAATATTGAAGTTTTAAAAAAGCTAAATACTTGCAATGCTATTGAGGTTTTGGCTATGCTGTATTTCAATGTATTTACAATACAGCTTGTTTTGGAGCAATTGAAAGCATATTTTAAAAGTTATTGAAGTTTTAATATGCTGAAAATTTTAAATGCTATTGATATGCTGAATACTTTAAATGCTATTGAAGTTATGAATAGAAATCTGTTTTTTATCATGTCATACAGTGTAAAAGTGTCAATTTAGGAGTTGTAGTGTGTAATGAGGATTACATTAGACACAATACAGCTTGTTTTGGACCAATTGGATGCATATTTTAGAAAGTTATTGAAGTTTTAATATGCTGAATACTTTAAATGCTATTGATATGCTGAATACATTAAATGCTATTGAAGTTATGAATAGAAATGTGTTTTTTATCATGTAAACACATTGCAAAAGTGTCAGTTTAGGAGTTGTGGTGTGTAATATGGGTTACACTTGATACAATACAGCTTGTTTTGGAGCAATTGGATGCATATTTTAAAGTTATTGAAGTTTTAATATGCTGAAATTTTTTTTTTTATCAAAGTATGCTGTTCATCAGAACAATGTTTGGAACAACCCATTTTACCCAGTATTTCAGAAGGAAATATGCTATGACCAACCTGTGCAACATTTGCCCCCTCCTAAATTAAATAAGGGCCAAAATTGACACCCGTTCTTCTGCAGAATGAATGACTTCACGAATTGAACTCCTCACTGCTATTATTTTGAACAAGCCCCTTTTCAATCAGTGCTTCAATAACTCAGAATAAGCAGCATGCATGTCTTAACTGTTGTGTTTGTTTTGTTTTCATTACTCTACTACACTTTCAAGTACATTTTTTGCTATGTAGAAATAGCATTTCTACTAAAAACATTGATTTGTCAGGTTAATGGTGTTGGACTGCTATTTATATATACACACACATACATACAGTCATGTGAAAATGTGCAAACACTTAAAATTCATACCACATTGTGGGGACTTGACCTTTACCATGTTAAAAATACATGTAAAAAGCATGTTGGTACCTTTTTGGAGAAAGTTGGCTCATCCTGTAAGTGCTGGACGCACCTTCTGGCTCCAGACACTCAGTGTCGACTTCCACGCCACTTTTTGTCACCTGAAATAAGCAAAACGGTCACTAATCAGACTCAGACTCAGCTTTATTGTCATTCAACCACGTACATGATAGAATGAAATACAGTTTCCCAGGTCTCGGTGTGTGTGACATGAAGAAAATAAAATAGAATAAAATATAGAATAATATAGAATAAACTAAGATAAGTAATAAGAATTTAGAACAAACTGAGAAACTAAAAAAGAGTACAAGTACAAAGTTTACAAGTATTGCACAACAACTGCAGCAGCTTATGTTTACTAAAGTGCATGATTGCAAAAGGTGTAGCAGCAAAAACTAGCAGCAACAATCCCAAGATTGTCAAAGTGACAGTGTGCCAGTTATGTCCAGTATGGTAGTTTGTGTTGATAAGATGTTCAGTATATGGGGAGTAGAAGAGTTCAACAGTCTGACTGCATCCGGGTAGAAGCTGTTTTTCAGTCTAGATGTTTTTACCTGGATGCAGCGCAGCCTCCTTCCGGAGGGAAGGGGGGTGAAAAGTCCATGTGCGGGGTGGGTGGGGTCACGGAGGATGCAGGTGGCTCTTTCCCTACATCTGGTTGTGTAAATGTCACTGATGGGTGGTAGACTGCATCCGATTGTCCTCTGTGCAGACTTAACCACTCTCTGCAGCGCCTCCTTCTCTGCCACAGTGCAGCCAGAATACCACACAGTAAGGCAGGTGGTCAGGGTGCTCTCCACCACACAGCTGTAGAAGGACCTGAGGATGTCTGTGTGAAGACCTGCCCTCCTCAGCTTCCTCAGGAAATACAAGCGTTGGTTGGCTTTCTTTGTGACAGCTGTGATGTTGGTGCGCCAGGTGAGTGTGTCGGTCAGGTGTACCCCGAGGTACCTGACAGAGTGGACCATCTCCACAGCTGCACCATCGATGTAGAGGGAGGGGGAGGGGGGGGGGGGGCGTGCCAGACCTGCGGAAATCCACAACCATCTCCTTGGTCTTCTGGACGTTGAGGATGAGGTTGTTTTCCCTACACCACCATGTCAGGTCCTCTACCTCCCGCCTGTATACCGACTCATCTCCGTGAGTGATGAGTCCAGCCACCACTGTGTCGTCTGCGAACTTAACCACGAGGTTGTTCTTAAATTGAGCTTTGCAGTCGTGGGTCATCAGAGTGAACAACAGTGGGCTAAGCACACATCCCTGGGGGGAGCCGGTGTTCAGGATAATAGTGGAGGATGTGGTGTTGTTGATCCTGACACTTTGTGGCCTGCAGGTCAGGAAATCCAGGACCCAGTTGCACAGGGATGAGGAAGTTCCCAGTGATTTCAGCTTGGACACCAGTTTCTGCGGGATGATGGTATTAAATGCAGAACTGAAATCCAGAAACAGCAGTCTCACGTAGGAGTCCTTATTCTCCAGGTGGGTGAGGGCCTGATGAGTTATAGCAGCGATGGCATCAGCTGTGGACCGGTTACGTCTGTATGCGTACTGGTGTAAATCCCCCGCTACATCAATAGTCTGTTTCAGATGCCTCGACACCAACCTCTCGAAGCACTTCATGATGACAGGAGTAAGTGCAACAGGGCGATAATCGTTAAGGCACGATGCTGAAGAGGACTTAGGTACGGGGATGATTGTGGATGTCTTGAGGCATGATGGAACTCTAGCCTGGGACAGTGAGATATTAAATATGTCCGTCAGGACCTCAGACAGCTGGTGTGCACAGTCTCTCAGAACTCTACCTGGGATCCCATCAGGGCCAGAGGCCCTCCGGGGGTTGACCTTCTGCAATGTTCTTCTCACCTCTGCTGTTGTTATGCTAATGGATAGGGGTTCGTCCGGGGAGGGGGTGATCCGGGAGGGGGAGGTGGTGTTGGAGACTTCAAAGCGAGCATAAAAGGTGTTTAAGGTGTCGGGGAGATCTGGGTCCTCAGGGCATTGTGCATCATTCTTCTTGTAGTCAGTGATACATCTAATGCCCTTCCACATGCTCTTTGGGTCATTTGAGTTGAAGTGGTCCTGGATCTTGAGAGCATATGTGGACTTTGCCCTCTTTATGCCCACCGTCAAGTTTCTTCTGGCTGCTCTAAGTGCTGCTGCATCACCATCCCTGAATGCAGCGTCACGGGTCCTCAGCAGGGAGCGAACCTCTGCATTCAGCCAAGGTTTCTGGTTCTGCTGGATGGTTATGGTCTTAGAGGTGGTCACATTCTCCATGCACGTCCTGATGTAACCCAGAACAGATGATGTGTACTCCTCTAAATCCACGTTGCTCTCTGATGTCACAGCCTCCCTGAAGATCTGCCAGTCTGTGGTCTCGAAGCAGTCCTGTAGCCTGGACACAGCACCTTCCGGCCACACACAGATGGTCTTTGTTACAGAATTTCTGCTCCTTGACACTGGGCAGTATGCAGGAGCGAGCAGGAGAGAGATGTGATCCGAGGCTCCGAGGTGGGGGCGGGGCGCTGCTCTGTACGCTCCTCTTCTGTTTGTGAACACTTTGTCTAAAGTGTTTTCGCCCCGAGTGGCAACGTTAACGTGCTGGTGGAACATGGGAAGAATGTCCTGCAGATTCACATGGTTGAAGTCCCCTGCCACTACATACAACGCTTCTGGGTGTTTGTTTTGTAGCGAGCCGATGCTATCGTGCAGTACTCTAAGCGCATCATTAGCGATAGCTAATAAACTTAAAAGTAAAAGTACAGTGGGTACGGAAAGTATTCAGACCCCTTTAAATTTTTCACTCTGTTTCATTGCAGCCAATTGGTAAGATCAAAAAAGTTCTTTTTTTTTTGCTCATTAATGTACACTCTGCACCCCATCTTGACAGAAAAAAAACAGAAATGTAGATATTTTTGCTAATTTATTAAACAAGAAAAACTGAAATATCACATGGTCATAAGTATTCAGACCCTTTGCTGTGACACTCATATTTAACTCACATGCTGTCCATTTCCTTCTGATCCTCATTGAGATGGTTCTACTCCTTCATTGGAGTCCAGCTGTGTTTAATTAAACTGATTGGACTTGATTAGGAAAGGCACACACCTGTCTATATAAGACCACACAGCTCACAGTGCATGTCAGAGCACATGAGAATCATGAGGTCTAAGGAACTGCCCAAGGAGCTCAGAGACAGAATTGTGGCAAGGCACAGATCTGGCCAAGGTTACAAAAGAATTTCTGCAGCACTCAAGGTTCCTAAGAGCACAGTGGCCTCCATAATCCTTAAATGGAAGAAGTTTGGGACGACCACAACTCTTCCTCAACCTGGCCGTCCAGCCAAACTAAGCAATCGTGGGAGAAGAGCCTTGGTGAGAGAGGTAAAGAAGAACCCCAAGATCACTGTGGCTGAGCTCCAGAGATGCAGTAGGGTTTGTTTGTTTTTGTTTATTGCCATTCCAGCTCAGTATGGCTATGTACATGGCATTTTACGAGTAAATTAAAAAAAATATATACAGTGTATCACAAAAGTGAGTACACCCCTCACATTTCTGCAGATATTTAAGTATATCTTTTCATGGGACAACACTGACAAAATGACACTTTGACACAATGAAAAGTAGTCTGTGTGCAGCTTATATAACAGTGTAAATTTATTCTTGCCTCAAAATAACTCAATATACAGCCATTAATGTCTAAACCACTGGCAACAAAAGTGAGTACACCCCTTAGTGAAAGTTCCTGAAGTGTCAATATTTTGTGTGGCCACCATTATTTCCCAGAACTGCCTTAACTCTCCTGGGCATGGAGTTTACCAGAGCTTCACAGGTTGCCACTGGAATGCTTTTCCACTCCTCCATGACGACATCACGGAGCTGGCGGATATTCGAGACTTTGCGCTCCTCCACCTTCCGCTTGAGGATGCCCCAAAGATGTTCTATTGGGTTTAGGTCTGGAGACATGCTTGGCCAGTCCATCACCTTTACCCTCAGCCTCTTCAATAAAGCAGTGGTCGTCTTAGAGGTGTGTTTGGGGTCATTATCATGCTGGAACACTGCCCTGCGACCCAGTTTCCGGAGGGAGGGGATCATGCTCTGCTTCAGTATTTCACAGTACATATTGGAGTTCATGTGTCCCTCAATGAAATGTAACTCCCCAACACCTGCTGCACTCATGCAGCCCCAGACCATGGCATTCCCACCACCATGCTTGACTGTAGGCATGACACACTTATCTTTGTACTCCTCACCTGATTGCCGCCACACATGCTTGAGACCATCTGAACCAAATAAATTAATCTTGGTCTCATCAGACCATAGGACATGGTTCCAGTAATCCATGTCCTTTGTTGACATGTCTTCAGCAAACTGTTTGCGGGCTTTTTTGTGTAGAGACTTCAGAAGAGGCTTCCTTCTGGGGTGACAGCCATGCAGACCAATTTGATGTAGTGTGCGGCGTATGGTCTGAGCACTGACAGGCTGACCCCCCACCTTTTCAATCTCTGCAGCAACGCTGACAGCACTCCTGCGCCTATCTTTCAAAGACAGCAGTTGGATGTGACGCTGAGCACGTGCACTCAGCTTCTTTGGACGACCAACGCGAGGTCTGTTCTGAGTGGACCCTGCTCTTTTAAAACGCTGGATGATCTTGGCCACTGTGCTGCAGCTCAGTTTCAGGGTGTTGGCAATCTTCTTGTAACCTTGGCCATCTTCATGTAGTGCAACAATTCGTCTTTTAAGATCCTCAGAGAGTTCTTTGCCATGAGGTGCCATGTTGGAACTTTCAGTGACCAGAATGAGAGAGTGTGAGAGCTGTACTACTAAATTGAACACACCTGCTCCCTATGCACACCTGAGACCTAGTAACACTAACAAATCACATGACATTTTGGAGGGAAAATGACAAGCAGTGCTCAATTTGGACATTTAGGGGTGTAGTCTCTTAGGGGTGTACTCACTTTTGTTGCCGGTGGTTTAGACATTAATGGCTGTATATTGAGTTATTTTGAGGGAAGAATAAATTTACACTGTTATATAAGCTGCACACAGACTACTTTTCATTGTGTCAAAGTGTCATTTTGTCAGTGTTGTCCCATGAAAAGATATACTTAAATATCTGCAGAAATGTGAAGGGTGTACTCACTTTTGTGATACACTGTATATAAAAAATAAGTGGTAGATTTAATTTAGTTTAAAATTGTTGTATTATATTTGATTTTTGATTTTTAGATGATTCAAGAAATTTAGTATTTTTTGTGGATTGTTATGTTGAAAAAGATCTTTCATGTTAGTGTCTTTGTAGTATATTTTCCTGCTATTGTCAATAGCTTGACATTCTGTTTTATTGATAATTGTGTTTGACAGTACTGGCAATTTGGTGCCTCTTCCCTCAGTAGTAGGTGTCTATGCGTCAGTGCTGAATGTCCTATACGGCATCTTGTTAGAACTGTTTGATCATGTCTTTTCGATGCATAACGAGTTTGGGTACTGTTAAGTTGTGGTCTTATTTCATAGAGTTTGTTTGCTGTGTTGCTATCCCATTCTTCTTGCCATATGTTTTTACAAAGTGTTCGAATTATATAGAAGGCATCAGTGGGTGGAACATAACACCAGGTAATTTGTTTTTCAACAGCTTTTTTTGCCAGGTTATCTGCTTTTTCATTTCCTTGAATATCGCAGTGGCTGGGGATCCAGCAATATGTGATGTAGACTCCGTATTTTCTAAGATCTTTCTCTATGGCTAAGATCTCCAAGATGACTGGATGATCTGTTTGTAGTGATGTCATTGCTTGTAGACAGGATTTTGAGTCTGAACATATTAAAAACAATTTGTGTGTGCTAATTAGAATATAGTTCATGGCTAGTAGAATGGCGTGAGCTTCTGCTGTAAAAATAGAGCTGTATTGGGGAAGGCGTATGCTTTGTTGATAGTTTGATGTATAGATTGCTGCTCCTACATGTGATTCCGTTTTTGATCCAGCAGTATAGATAATTTGGTGGTTTGGGTGCGTTTCTATGATTGTCATGTATTTGCTTTGATAAGTTGTGGGGAGGGTATCCTGTTTTGTATGTTTATTTAGTTTGAAGATTACTTTTGGTTTTATGACTTTCCATGGGGGTATCAGGACATTTTGTGTGTTTTTTTGGGATGTTTATAGCTTCTAGATGGGTTTTTATACGAAGTCCTAGTGGCTTGATGAAATTTCTTCTGGTTTCATATAAGTGGTGGTAATGGTTCTGAAAGAGAGATTGTTGAGCTGGGTTTTCTTTATTCCCTTGGTTCTTTAAGGCATATTGTAAACCTACTCTTAGTCTTCGGATGTGTAAAGGTGGTTCATCTGCTTCTACATACAAGCTTTCTACGGGTGATGTTTTGTATGCTCCCAAAGTCAATCTAAGCCCTTGATGGTGTATAGTGTTGAGAGGTTTCAAGTAAGATGGTCTGGCTGCTCCGTAGATTGCACTTCCATAATCTAGGCATGAACGGATTAGCGTGGTGTAGAGACGTTTTAGTAGTTGAGTATCTGAACCCCATCTTGTATTTGCCAGTATTTTTATGATATTCAGCATCTTTGTGCACTTGATTTTAAGTGATTGTATATGAGGGATAAATGAAAGTTTATTATCTAGTATTAATCCCAAAAATCTAACTTTTTTCTACTTTTATAACTTCTCTATTTAGAGTTAACAAAGGATCCGGATGTAAGGATCTTAATTGGCAGAAGTGATTGCAGACAGTTTTGGTTTTTGACAGTTGGAAACCATTTTGTGATGTCCATTTTTCCAGGCGGTTTATTGCAAGTTGTAGTGTGCGTTCAATTTGTGGCATGTATCGTCCTTTGCTACAGATGCATAAATCATCTACAAATAAGCAAGTCATGTTATTTATCTTGATGTTGAACAGTGTTACTGATAGGATGCCGCCTTGTGGAACTCCTTGTTCTTGTGTGTATAGGTCAGATAAGGTGTTATTGACTTTGACTTTTCTATTTTTTAAGTAGTTTGTAATGAGTATGGGTAGGCGACCTCGTAGTCCCATTGTATGTAGGTCTTCTAGGATTCCATGCCGCCAGGTTGTGTCATATGCCTTTTCAATATCGAGAAAAGACTGCTACAATGTGTTGTTTATTTAGAAAACCATCTCGGATGTAACTTTCCATTCTGACGAGATGATCAATTGTGCTTCTATTTTTCCTAAAACCGCTCTGATATTTATTAATAATGTTATTGTGTTCCAAAAACCATACAAGCCGTTGGTTTACCATTCTCTATAAAGTTTTCCCTAGACAGCTGGTTAAAGCAATTGGTCTATAACTGCTTGGATCTTTTGGGTCTTTCCCTGGTTTGAGAAATGGTATGACGATTGCTTCTGTCCATTTGAGAGGGTAATTGTTGGAGATCCAGATTTTGTTTAGATGGCTCAATAAGGTGTTTAAATGAAAATCTGAAAGGTGTTTTAGAAACTGGTAGTGGAGGGTGTCTGGTCCGGGGGCTGTATCATGTGATTTATTTATAGCCATTATGAGTTCTTTGAGTGTAAATAGTTTGTTGTAGGGCTCTGTGTTTTCTGACATGAAGTTAAGTTACTTTTTCATGTAATTCTCTAATTTTGTTAAAGTTCGGGGTGTAGTTTTCTATAGAGGAAACTGACTGAAATCTTTCGGCAAGGACGTTAGCTATTTCTTTCTCTGTGGTTAGTAGTTGTCCCTTTATTTCGATATGTTGTATCTGTGGTTGTTTTCCTTTACTCTTCATATGCCTTATCATATTCCACACTGTCTTGGAGGGTGAACTGGCATTTAGTTGAGACAATTTTCCCATGTATTTTTCTTGGTTTGGTTGATTATTTTTCATGTTCTTGCTCTGTGCATTTTAAGGTTGATTGGGTTTTCTGTAGTAGGGAATTTGTTAAAAATCTTTTCCGCCTTTTTCCGGGCTTTTATTGCTATTTTGCATTCGTTGTTGAACCATGGGTTATGTGGTCTTTTGGGTTTGGCTGATGTCATCGGAATGGCCTGGACTGCTGCTTCTATGATGGTTTTGGTGATTTGTTCTATCGTGTATTGTGCGGTTTGGTTGAGATTTTGTAGTTTTTTTCCACAAAGTATATCAAACTTGACCCAGTCAGCTTTTTTTAGTTGCCATCTCCTTGTGGTTTGTGTTTTTGTCTTGGATATAAATTTTATTTTGATTGGGAAGTGATCGCTTCCACAGAGGTCGTCTAGTTTCTCCCAGATTGTGTCGAGATAGATCTCTGGTGAGCAAAAGGTAAGGTCTATGGCTGAGTAGGTTCCATGACTGGGGTGAAGGTAGGTGTTTTCTCCATTATTTAGAAGGCATAGATCATTTGTTGTTATAATCTGTTCTATGGTTCTTCCTTTTGCATCTGTCTTCTTACTTCCCCATAATACGTTGTGGCTGTTAAAGTCGCCCATAACAATATAGGGTGTGGGTAGTTCTTTAAGAATGTTTTCTAGTTTTGTATGGGGGTAGTGTCTATCTGGCGGAAGGTACAGTGTATCACAAAAGTGAGTACACCCCTCACATTTCTGCAAATATTTTATTATATCTTTTCATGGGACAACACTATAGAAATAAAACTTGGATATAACTTAGAGTAGTCAGTGTACAGCTTGTATAGCAGTGTAGATTTACTGTCTTCTGAAAATAACTCAACACACAGCCATTAATGTCTAAATGGCTGGCAACATAAGTGAGTACACCCCACAGTGAACATGTCCAAATTGTGCCCAAAGTGTCAATATTTTGTGTGACCACCATTATTATCCATCACTGCCTTAACCCTCCTGGGCATGGAATTCACCAGAGCTGTACAGGTTGCTACTGGAATCCTCTTCCACTATTCCATGATGGCATCACGGAGCTGGTGGATGTTAGACACCTTGAACTCCTCCACCTTCCACTTGAGGATGCGCCACAGGTGCTCAATTGGGTTTAGTCCATCACCTTTACCTTCAGCTTCCTCAGCAAGGCAGTTGTCATCTTGGAGGTTGTGTTTGGGGTCGTTATCCTGTTGGAAAACTGCCATGAGGCCCAGTTTTCGAAGGGAGGGGATCATGCTCTGTTTCAGAAGGTCACAGTACATGTTGGAATTCATGTTTCCCTTAATGAACTGCAGCTCCCCAGTGCCAGCAACACTCATGCAGCCCAAGACCATGATGCTACCACCACCATGCTTGACTGTAGGCAAGATACAGTTGTCTTGGTACTTCTCACCAGGGCGCTGCCACACATGCTGGACACCATCTGAGCCAAACAAGTTTATCTTGGTCTCGTCAGACCACAGGGCATTCCAGTAATCCATGTTCTTGGACTGCTTGTCTTCAGCAAACTGTTTGCAGGCTTTCTTGTGCGTCAGCTTCCTTCTGGGATGACGACCATGCAGACCGTGTTGATGCAGTGTGCGGTGTATGGTCTGAGCACTGACAGGCTGACCTCCCACGTCTTCAACCTCTGCAGCAATGCTGGCAGCACTCATGTGTCTATTTTTTAAAGCCAACCTCTGGATATGACGCCGAACACGTGGACTCAACTTCTTTGGTCGACCCTGGCGAAGCCTGTTCCGAGTGGAACCTGTCCTGGAAAACCACTGTATGACCTTGGCCACCATGCTGTAGCTCAGTTTCAGGGTGTTAGCAATCTTCTTATAGCCCAGGCCATCTTTGTGGAGAGCAACAATTCTATTTCTCACATCCTCAGAGTTCTTTGCCATGAGGTGCCATGTTGAATATCCAGTGGCCAGTATGAGAGAATTGTACCCAAAACACCAAATTTAACAGCCCTGCTCCCCATTTACACCTGGGACCTTGACACATGACACCAGGGAGGGACAATGACACATTTGGGCACAATTTGGACATGTTCACTGTGGGGTGTACTCACTTATGTTGCCAGCTATTTAGACATTAATGGCTGTGTGTTGAGTTATTTTCAGAAGACAGTAAATCTACACTGCTATACAAGCTGTACACTGACTACTCTAAGTTATATCCAAGTTTCATGTCTATAGTGTTGTCCCATGAAAAGATATAATGAAATATTTGCAGAAATGTGAGGGGTGTACTCACTTTTGTGATACATTGTATATAGAACAGAGGGTGATGGTTTTATGTAATGTTATAAGAACTGCAGTTGCTTGGATATCTGTTTGAAGGTGGATTGGGCTGTGAATTATATTTTCTTTGATGAGAATTGCTGCTCCTCCTGTTGGTCGGTGAGAGTCTGGACCTGGTGAGTTGTACATTATGTAACCTTTTAGGTGTATTGTATTTTCAGCTTTGAGCATGGTCTCTTGTAAACAGTAGGCTATTGGATTTATTGTAGTGGATAGCCTTTGTAATTCTGAAAAGTTTGCTTTGATTCCTCTGCAGTTCCATTGGATTATGGTGTGTTCCATCAGGTGCGTAGTATTGGGGGTTTCTGTCTTTATCTTTTGGTGACGGACTTCGAGATTTGATTCTCGGTTTTTCGATCATCTCTATGTCCTTTGGTTCGTCGTCTTTGGTTTTACTCTTTTCTCGACTTTGCTTCTTTTCCATACTTGATTTCTCCTTTATCTTGCTTCTAGGATCTGTTTCTGTTGACTTTGTTTCCTGGTTAGTTGTTTTAGGTTTTTCAGTGGTTGTCTTCTGTAAACTTATAGGTTGTGGTTTTTCTCCTCTCACCCAGGTGATGTTAGTTTGACTATCTCTGTTAATCATTACTTTTGTTTTTACTATATCAGCAAAGGATCTTTCTAACTTGAAATCTAGTCTGTTTTCGACCGTTTTTCTTGCTTCTGGGTAGCTAAGTTTCTGTGCTTGTCTAATTTTTTGTATTTATTTTTCTTTATTCCAGATGGGACAGTCTTTAGAAGCTGCACTGTGATGTCCGTTACAGTTTGCACATTTTGGTGGGTTTTGGCACCCTGGGCCATGTTCTTCTTCACCACAGTTGTAGCAGATGGCGTCTCTTCTGCAAACTGTGGATCTGTGACCATACTTCTGACATTTATAGCATCTGAGTGGATTGGGTATGTATAAGTTTACTTGTACTTTTAAGTAGCCGATTTCTATTTTCTCAGGAGGATGTGGTCTGTTGAAGGTGAGAATGTAGGTGTTTGTTTTAATTGTTCTCTCTTGGCGTTTTATAATAATGCGTTTTACATTGGTAATCCCTTGGTTAGATAGTTCAAATTGTATCTCTGTTTCTTCCATGTCTTCCAGCTCTTTGGTCCGGATTACTCCTTTGCTGCTGTTTAAGAAAGGGTGTGGTTGGGATTTCATCCGTATTCCAGCAAGTTCAGTTGCGCGCAGCAGGTTATCTACTTGGGTTTTTTTAACACATTCGACTAGTATCTGTCCAGTTCTTAGCTTTTTTGTATTCTTTACTGTTCCAGCTATTCCCATGATGGCTTTGTGTATTGCAAAAGGTGATAGCTTGGTCAGTGACATTTCTGATGATATCGATTCTAAGAGTACAAAGCGTTGCCAGTTGTCGCTAATGTTTAGATAGTTTTCTGAGAGTCCATAAGTCTGTTCCGTGTCCATTTGTTTTCGTTTGTTAGTTAGTTTATCCATGTTTGTAGTTTTAGAGTTTCATCATCCCTGCTCCCCACCCACCTCGGAGTCCAACAAGGGGGTACACAGAGCCACGGATATCCTCTGGTTGTGCACCAGGGCTACAGGAATGATATACGCGAGCAACCACGAGGTGTTAAATTGGTACTCGCTTGACCCTTGGCCAACGCCTTCTGGGGTTCGTGGGAGTACTGAGGTACTCAGACCAGGAAACCCCAGGGCCTGACTTGACCAGCCGATTGATTGGAGCGGGCCACTCCAACCTCCCGTCTATGTGAATTCGGGGCCAAAGTGTTGTGTTGGGCATGTGGGAGCCTCAGCTGCCACTGCCCTCAAACACCAGGATCCCTTCCTCCACAGACACGGGTCGCACCCTACGGCAAACGGGGCGCCCCATTTGTTCGCTTCTTACGAAGAGCAAGGGGGTGCTGAGAACCTATTCTATTCCGGGATTCTCACGGAGGGGACTTGGTTGTTCTGTCTCCACAATGTCAGGATATCTACTGTTTTAGGTATCCTGTTGTTGTGGAAGGCAGTATTAATCTAGGCTCTTCTCTATCTGTACCTGCTACTGAGAAACAGGACATTCTCCGGGAGAGCCACAGATGCAGTAGGGAGATGGGAGAAAGTTCCACAAAGTCAACTATCACTGCAGCCCTCCACCAGTCGGGGCTTTATGGCAGAGTGTGCCGACGGAAGCCTCTCCTCAGTGCAAGACATATGAAAGCTCGCATACAGTTTGCAAAAAAACACATGATGGACTCCCAGACTATGAGAAAGAAGA
This sequence comes from Trichomycterus rosablanca, assembly GCF_030014385.1. Taxonomy (NCBI): domain Eukaryota; kingdom Metazoa; phylum Chordata; class Actinopteri; order Siluriformes; family Trichomycteridae; genus Trichomycterus; species Trichomycterus rosablanca. Next base: position 11,108,220 of record NC_086007.1, on the reverse strand, counting down.
TTCTATGGTCTGATGAGACAAAGATTGACTTTTTTGGTGTGAATTCTAAGCGGTATGTGTGGAGAAAACCAGGCACTGCTCATCACCTGCCAAATACAATCCCAACAGTGAAACATGGTGGTGGCAGCATCATGCTATGGGGGTGTTTTTCAGCTGCAGGGACAGGACGACTGGTTGCAATTGAAGGAAAGATGAATGCGGCCAAGTACAGAGATATCCTGAAGGAAAACCTCTTCCAGAGTGCTCTGGACCTCAGACTGGGCCGAAGGTTTACCTTCCAACAAGACAATGACCCTAAGCACACAGCTAAAATAACAAAGCAGTGGCTTCAGAACAACTCTGTGACCATTCTTCACTGGCCCAGCCAGAGCCCTGACCTAAACCCAATTGAGCATCTCTGGAGAGACTTGAAAATGGCTGTCCACCAACGTTCACCATCCATCCTGAGGGAACTGGAGAGGATCTGCAAGGAAGAATGGCAGAGGATCCCCAAATCCAGGTGTGGAAAACTTGTTGCATCATTCCCAAGAAGACTCATGGCTGTACTAGCTCAAAAGGGTGCCTCTACTCAATACTGAGCAAAGGGTCTGAATACTTATGACCATGTGATATTTCAGTTTTTCTTGTTTAATAAATTAGCAAAAATATCTACATTTCTGTTTTTTTTCTGTCAAGATGGGGTGCAGAGTGTACATTAATGAGCAAAAAAAAGAATGTTCTTATCTTTTTTGATCTTACCAATTGGCTGCAATGAAACAAACAGTGAAAAATTTAAAGGGGTCTGAATACTTTCCGTACCCACTGTATGTTGGCATAGTAACACTAAGCTGGACAATTTATAACTGTAGAAAGTATTTTAGGTTCATACACAATAAAAAAGAAAAGTGTTTTAGAATAAAAACTCTAATATTTAAAGTAAGCATCTTGTGGGGACTTAGTGTAAAGTTTTCAGGTTAAAACAATGTGGGGACCTGACGTTTACCATGTTAAAAATACATGTAAAAAGCATGTTGGTACCTTTTTGGAGAAAGTTGGCTCATCCTGTAAGTGCTGGGTGCAATGGGGATTATCCTCAGACGCACGTTCTGACTTCAGACACTCAGTGTCGACTTCCACGCCACTTTTTGTCACCTGAAATAAGCAAAACAGTCACTAATAAACTGAAAAGAATAAGGGAAAACCTGGTAGTAAAACATCATGTAGTATGTGCCATGCAGTGCCATGTAGTAAATAACTGACACTGCTATGATTATCCCAAGACAGTCTACATAAACTCAGTATATTGTTTAATAATCCCAACGTTCAATTTACATGACCTAAGTGATGTGGTAAAACTACATTCACCATTTTGCATCTAAATATTCACTATTGTTACAAGAAGTAACACCCTTACTTTACTCCTCCAGGGACAATCAGCATCTCCATATTTATGTGATCTCCTCTCCGGGTGGTGTGTCTCGTAAAGCAAAAAGGCACAAATGGGGTCTTCCTTCCACAATGATTCTCTTCATTTTGCAGTTGGGGTTAATGTGGTCATCGTTAACCAGTCTGCCAAGAATGCCATCCTCCCTTGCAGCATTAATACTGAAGTTGAACGAACAGACAGTTATTAAGTGACAGAAAATTATATTTTTGTTGTACAATTAAGAACTAATTAGGAATAAAACTAAACATTATATAAATTCTTCTAAACTATACAGAATTACTAAAGATGATCATGCATTTAGTTAAGGAGCACAATAGTTTGTTAAATAGAAATAAGTAAACTAAAGAATAACTACAAAGCAAACTGTTAATCTCCTGTATAACAACTCAGGACATGCATGGCAAACAGAGTTAGAGAATCAAAATGGTACTAAAGCTATGTAGGTATGTTTCATGTTTCACCTGCTGAATCACTTTTATAGAAACACCTGTATGCACTGGGCTGTTGCCACATGACTGATACCAAACTATAAAGCGAAAAGTATTTGTACACCTGACCATGAGTTGGTTGGACATTCCATGAAAATTAAATTAAAACAGTGGCCTATATCTGTGATCCTTTTAGATATAGCAGCCACCACTTTTCTAAGAACCACAGTTCAAAATATGTCTATGAGAATTTGTGCCTATTCAGTCAAAAGAGCACTGATGTTGGTCAAGAAAGCCTCAACTGATGCTCCAGTTCATACCAAAGCTGTTCAGTGGGGCTGAGGTCAGAGGACTTCTTTGTGCACAGGGTATATACTGCATATACACAGTCATGCTGGAACATGAAATGACCTTCCCTAAACTGTTGCTGGAAATTTTAAAAACATAATTTTCATTATATAATAATTTAATACACATGTTAGCAGTTGTTGTGTCTTAAACACATGACTTTCACATTAGAAAGGGTGTCCCAATACGTTTGTCTATACATTGCATGTGAATGTGCAGGTGTTCCTGATACAGTGAAAGGTAAGGATGCTCTGGAGCACTAATATGAGTTGCCCAACAAAATCAGGAGTCAGATAAAAGCTATACACATATACACAGCTATACAAAAATACTTAACAAGACTAAAAAGTCACATAATAAAGGCTAACCAAATCATTTCTTTTTGATAAAAACAGAGATTCGGTGAATCGCCTGTAAACATTGCGCTGTAAACACCTATACTGCGATATAGAAGTTAGATTTCTCACACTGTAAATGAGTTACAGGTTTAAAATCTTTTAAATCCACCAGATTTCTTCTTAAACTGTCTGTTAAAGAAGTGCAGCGATTTAAAGAATTTTCCGGACATTTAAAAACGTAACACCTGAAACCATACAGACCAAACACATGAATAAAAGAATTATAAATGCATACTTACGTGTAGAATTTTCCATGCCAGATGAATTCGAACATAAATCCTTTGTTGTGGTAAATTCGTTGTCTTCTTTTACTTTCCTCTGAATGAATCCGCTGTCCTCTATATTCTAGTATAAACTTTAGTGAAGTCCGACACTGTATCACTAGCTAATTAGCTAACTAGCTAAAATATTGCCATGAAAACAATAATTTTAAGATTACAGAACTATAAGGACTTTTTTCTTTAACACAGTTTACTTAATAACATTTTACTGGTATAACATTTATAACATTTTATTGAATGTAGAAAGTTAACTCACATTATCTTTGGGTGCTATGCTAATTTACTGAATTAAAGCCGCAACAGGTTTCCTAATTAAAGGTCCCAGTCATTTTTACCACTTCAACCAATCAGAGTTTAGGATCATCTGCGCCGTTTCAACCAATCAGAGTTTAGGATAATCTGCGCTGTTTCAACCAATCGGAGTTAAGAATTGCTTTACTACGTCATCAAGTGTGTAAGCGAGATTCGTTTACAGTCTTTGGCCAGAGGGGGCGTGTACACATCTGAGTCAAAATCCCACACACACTCACACACACTATTCCCATGTATGTGTCAATTTTGGGGACTACTCAGAAATTTGGTGGGCGGGTCTATCTCACTCAGATATACATGTTACAATGCTTAGTTTTGTGGGGACTCGATTTTAGGTCCCCACCATGTTACAAGTCCCCACTTTATTGGTGTGTAAACAGGTCAATGTCCCCAGATTAATAGCTTTGCGAACACACACACACACACCCATTCACCTATAGGTCAATTCAGTGTCTCCAATTAACCTGACTGCATGTTTTTGGACCCGAACTGCCCCGTCTGGTGATCGAACCCAAGACCTTCTTGCTGTGAGGTGCCACCGTGCCACCCTAAATGAATTATGTAAATTAATTATTTACTTCAATCAAACTCAATGTGTTTTACTGGATTCATACTGTATAAGCAGAGTTTAATTTATATAATTAGTACAAAAAATGAAACAATTCACATATATTATATACATATAGTTTTATTTTATTTCTCTCACAATTCATATATATATATATATATATAATATCCTTATTCTATATGGATTTTTATAACAGTCTTATAGACATACATACATAGTACAATAGGAGAGTCTCATCACTTTAGAGTAAATTGTGAAGACAAGGACGAGAGAAGTAAGAAGCATCACTAAGTTGAGGCACACACTAAGTACACACGGTATACATTCATGTCTGCATGCATACGCACACACTGACGGACCGCACCATGGCTTCTGGTATCTCTACCTGGACTTACAGCTCACACACACTTCATAAAACTGACAAACACACTCACACATCCATAAATTCTCACTTGAAGAAGTAGACATGTTGTCACAGGACTGGAACACGAATACTCACAGAACAGATACATACATAGCTGTACTTCATTCATGAGGGTTTAATTTGGACCACCTGTAATGAGCACATCAGTATTTGGTTTCTGCTACCTTGTCATTCACATACATTTTCATATATGTATAAATACTCATATATTTTCACATGAATAGAAGAAGTGGATACACTAGGGAGGTTAAGAAACAGTTTGTGTCAAAATGCATTTACTCCTTCAAAGTTTCCAAAATAAGCCAAGCGTACACATCTGTGCAATAATCCAAACCACATCTGGCACTGCATTAATACACTTTTGGTTTGAAGGTTTACTCTTAGCACAGATTCCTGTCTCAGACTTAAACATAATTGCTCTGTAGCTTAAAATGTAAAACCTAAACCATATGAAGCTGTGCAGCTACCCATAAATCTAAATTAATCTAAAATTCATGTATTTGATTCTAAAATGCAAGCTGGAAAGATGGATACACACTGTAAGCTATTTTTACACTGTCTACTGCCCAGGAACTATTTTTCCTAACCACAAAGTGGTAACAAAAACCAAAACATTTGTGCTACCGACCTGCAGATTCGACCACCCCAATATATTTTGTTATGGCAGGTATGAACTTACACGAACATTGAATGCTGCCACGATTAGTAATGGTGTGAAATAAAACAGCTGGACTGCTGTACGTAGACAGAGGTCCAGCTGTCGCATGATCTGGATGGAGACTCCTTTGGCAGATCTTGGGATATGAATGGGAGGGGTGAAAGCCCCACGTTAGCACTTGTGCTACATGTCCAGCAGAGGGAGAACATGCTCCACTCACACCGCGTTGGTGATGATCACGTCCCTGTGAGCTTCTCCGCTGCCTGAAGGCTCGGGGGTGATGCTCTTCATCAGACGCTGAGGAGCGAGAACGCGCACGAGAACGCGCACAAGCACACACACACACACACACACACACACATTATGATTTTAGTCAGATTATAGTCAGGAAAGAAAAAATATGGAATAAAATAGTTAAAAAATAGTTAAACAGCTAAAAGCTAGGTGGCATGTAAACACAGCAGGTTTACCTCAGGGTCACAGGCCTTTCAGTGTGGTGCTGACACACTACGACTTCATGAAGTTGTTATTAAAGTATAAAATATGAATAAATAAATGAATAAATACATTTATAAATGAAAACTTAAAGGTGCATAAGAAAACGGTTTAGCTCTAGAGTCTACAAGAACAACAGCGTCTTTACATGCTAGTCATTTAGCGGGGAAGCTTGCCATGTTTTCATCTCTAAGCAATACTAATGGGGTTGGACAATAAAACTAAATACAGTGTTAACTCAATGTCCCCTAAACTCAAAATCTTTGAAACTCAATGCCCTTCGTCGAGAAATGTGTACCCTTAAACTCAACGTTTCCCTTAAACTCAACGTGTGTGCGACTGCTGCTTTGCTCAGCACTCGGCTTGAGTGGTGCGGTAAAACGTCATGCGAACATCAGGCGAATCTGCATTTTTGGGGAATAACTGTCAAATTCACTCTGAAAGCCTCCACATGTATCTGGGTTCAGCTGTGTTTTTCCTGTTTTACTTTTAAACTTGTGTTACAGCTCAGGGAGTCTAAAATGCTTATCATAAAAAAAATAATGTAACTTAATGTATTAAAAGAATGACAGGGAAACATTAACCTCTCTTAATTATTACTGCTTTTTAGTTCTCTCCACTACAACAATAAAGAAGTAAAGGTAAAGTGCATGTTCTACTGTATTTCTTATTGATTTTAACTGTTTTCAATTGTTTCAGTATTTTTTATATTATATTTGTGTGATTTTCAGTGTATAAGTGTCAAAAACAACCTCATTATTTCACATTAGCCTGAAATATATGCAGTTCCATGGGACCATGAAACACATTAACAAAAATCCTTATGGGAAAAACATAGCTTAAAACTCAACGGCAGTCTCAGAACCAATTGACATTGAGTTTCAAGGTACCACTGTATATGTAATGAAGAATAAATAAACCAACATGGACCATGGTGTTTTTAACATGCTGTTTTTACAGTCATACAATACACTTAACTTGATTGTTACATTCTATGTTTCATCAGATATTTTCACTACATTTGCAATAGTAAGAATCACATATTGACTAATGCACCATTAAAGCAATGGTTCAGGACTGTGTATATATGTAGGAAGATATATTATGATCAGAAATAAACTTTATTTTATTAAACACACCTAACTGTAAAAATATCCATTACTGATAAGTGTTTTATCACTAGGCAGTGGTAGCTCAGTGGTTAAGGTGGTTAAGGTACTAGACTTTAGACTTTAACACTGCCAAGTTGCCACTGTTGAGCTCCTGAGCAAGGCCCTTAACCCTCAATTGCTCAAAGTGTATTCGGTCATAATTGTAAGTCACTTTGAATAAAAGCGTCTGCTAAATGCCACAAATATAAAAGTAAATCACTCATTTGGCTTTAATAGTGTTCTTTGTTACATGCCAGCAACTTACCAATAATGGTCAAGTGCTAATTGACTTTTGACTTAGCAATTGAAAACAAAACTGACTAAAATACATTGATAATGTTACAATTTGGGATCAATTTGTTAAGTACATATTACAGTCACTACTCACCAGGGTATATGTCTGCATACAGTCTATAAGTGTATGTAAATACTGTCGATTGTTGCTTTGGATCTGAGTGTAGATTTTAACAATGACCAAAAGAATGTCAACTGAGCTACCAGAATCCCAATAAAGTTTCCTACTGATGTATTAAAACAAAACCAATTTATACTTTCTATAATTCCAAACAGGAATTCCAAGATATTGTGTATTTGCAACGTATGGTAGATCTGTGGTCACTAACGCAACAGACAGTGTATGCCTCTATATCCAATGTGCAATGTGTGTAAACAGAATAAAAATTCTAGACCTGGGACAAGAAAAAGTGCAAACCTAGTATTTTCAATAGACAAGTGGACCCTGGGGAACAAAAAAAATCTAGGATAAACATTTTTTGGGAAAAAGTCCAGCACATTAAAATGTCAGGGCCCCCATATTTTGTACTGCATGCTTTGTACAGAAAATTTAAGAGGACAGGGTAATCTGTCTATCTTTAATCGTGCAAAATGCCAGAAGAAACTGTACTGCTAATATTGTTGTGTCCATATAAAAAAAAGAAAAAAGTACTTAGCCCCCAAGAATGTGATGGAATAAATAAGACGATCTGGGAAGTGATAGGCTTTACTTTGTACAAAGTACAGTGTAGCAGCCAGAGTCCCAACTTTGATGGCAATTCTTAAATAAAGTAAACACTTGATTACAGATCTATCTGGCAGCATGGTAATATAGTTTTAAAGGTGTATGCGGGTAGATTTTTGCTCCCATTGCTAAAAAGTGAGCTGAAACAACACTTGTATTGTGAGCAATGAAGAAATGAGAGGAATAAATGGCTTGCAGAGGTGTGCTTATTATTCGGCCATGGGGATAAATATAAACAAGTCAGCTAGACCTGTGCTGGACCTTGAGACTTTTTAGGTCTATGATACATTGCTAGTTTTTCTCACTGTGCCATAATTTTGTTTTATCGTGTTTTCAAGACAACATTCTCGTCAACAACAGCAAAAAGAGTTTTTGGCCTGTAAAACATTGGAAATATGGACTTTTATCAATAACAACGAATTAACAAATCACTATTTTTTGTTTTTATAGCATTTTACAAAATGTTCTACAATTTTTGGACATGGTGTTTGTAAATACAATACGAACACCTGTGTGATCAATGTAGATCAGTGCTCTCACTCTAAGTCCAGTCCTAGTAAATGAACTAATGTGCTCCTTCCAGACCTGCAAAGGACTTAAACGTCTCTATTAATTCATCAGCAACTAGTTTGCCAAGAAACATTTTGCAATGCTTTGACAGAATAACGTCATTTCTCAGACTGTGTCCTCCCACTGATCTGGACTTAGTCGCACCGCTGCTGCTATTTCAGGAGGATCTGGGAACAACTCCAGAACTCCACAGTTCAACCCTGGGCATGAGTAAACGACAAGTGCATTGTGTTTTTTCCACTGATGAGTGTGTGAGCTGAGTAGCTGCTCTTTTCTGTTGAGCTTGCATTGTCCCGTCTGTATGTTTTGAGTGGTCAGTAAACATTAGAAAGAGTTTATGGAAAGAAGTTATCTAATCTATTTTGAGCCCAGTGAACACTACTGCCAGCCACAGGAGGCCTTACCCTCTGTACAAAACAAGCGGATTTCAAACTGCATTTGTGGAATCTGGAATGTATTGTTGAAGGTTAATAAAGACTCACAAATCATTATTGTTCCAAAGTGCTAAAGAAATTTTGATCTTTACCCTGTACATTTACATTTTCGGCATTTAGCAGACGCTTTTATCCAAAGCGACTTACAGTTGTGACAGTATACAGTCTAAGCAATTGAGGGTTAAGGGCCTTGCTCAAAGGCCCAACAGTCTACCTGGTAGTGGTGAGGCTTGAACCGGCAACCTTCTGAATACTGGACCAGTACCTTAACCACTTAACCACTAGGCTGCACCAGCACCAGCACCAGTACCTTAACCCTGTACCTGCACCTACATTAAATACACAATTACAAATCCCTAAATATTGGGTTTCTCTGAAAACCTAGTGAGCTCTCTACATAAACAGTATTTCACATCATCCTGCGCACTCCCAAGAAGCAGCTGTCTAAATTCTTAGATGCCCTAAAATGCTGCCTACCAAGATGCCTTATTCTGACCAATATTCTGTCTGAATAACGAGGAACCTCTATGTGCTTCCTCCCACCTCTAAAACATGCAGCTGCCGGCCTCATCTTTTTACTGATCAGCAGCGGATTCCAACAGGGACTTGCCAAGCATTCTGTATCCCTTCACTGCTTGTGCTGATGCCCTGACCAAACAGTATGCATCACTGTTGCAGCCTTATGGCGGTAACTATAGATCATCCAACCATGCTGGTAGCACCACTGAGATTTGAACCTTGATCTATGTTGTAGACTGACTAGAGCCCAAGTAAGGTAAATATTGTGTGTAACACATTTGCAGCTTTATTTTTATATCTAAGTTAAGTTAAGTTTAATATCTGGGTTAAGATTTTGAGGTTATTTGAGCAGTAGTACTGCTCTGGGTAATGGACAGCTATATATCGGGTTTCAAACTTATGATCTTTGGACGTTTAATTATCTTGGGGCAGCAGTAGGACAGTTATTAAGATACTGGACTAGTGATCAGAAGGTTTAAGCCCTACCACTGCAAGGTTGCCACTCTTGGGCCTCTGAGCAATGCTCTTATCCCTTAACTACTTCCATTGTATACTCTCACAATTGTAAGTTGCTTTAGATAAAAGTGTCTGCTAAATGCCACAAATGTAAATCCTCATCAGACACAATTTGGGTCAGAAATCTACCCAGAAATACTAGGTAAGACGTAAGAATACACCAAGGGCAGGCTGACAATGTATCACCACACACTCACCCGCTACCTTAGTGACACAGACCCAGGGGCGTGCTAATAACGTTTTACAACAAGCAATCAGAGGACTAGAATTGAAACCAGGAACCTAAGGCCCTCACAGTACATTATGCAACACAGTGCTGTTTTTATTCCTGTTAACAAAAATGTTCGACTTTATAGTTTTTGTTAACTATAATAACTATGGTGTGGAATAGAGAGATCAGAGTGTACAAGCTTATTTACGGAACTGTACAGCCCTGCAGAGTAAAGTTCCATTGCTAATAGAACACACCTGATTCATTAAATAAAACTCTCATAAGACTGCAGGCGAGAGCAGATTAAAGCCATGTGTGTTTGAGAATAAACACAGCAGCTTGGAACATCTCTGGAAATAAGATGTTCACCATTCAGTAAATAGAAGCACATTTTGCTAAACTGAGAAAGTCTGTCTTTACAGCCAGGTACAAGGTACACGGAACACACACCTAGCTGACACACACTCTCAGCACCATTGTGTGTTTAAGGCATATGCAAACACATAACAGGCGTCCAAGCTGACAGCTTCATCAAAGGCAGCCGGACGGGAAGCAGAATGGCAGCAGCATCTGGTCACGTCCCATGGATATCGTGAGTCACATGCTGGTGTGGGTTGTGTTTATCTAATTTGCCTGTGTCTCTTCTTTGTACATGTGTTTTAGTATGTAGTGACAGATGGATTGGGCGCTGTTGTTTCTGGTCCTGGTATACCTGTTTGAAGGTCCCTTTGGTGGTGAGCAGGTGGTAGACCATGTAGGAAGGCACGCAAATGAAAGAGGAGACACCAATACAGTAGCCAAGAACAGTGGTCCAGAATGGGTACAGGTAGTTGAACAGCCTCACTTCAGGGGGGAAGGCCAGGAAACTGCCAATGATGAACTACCAAAAAATGAAAAATAGAAAATTGAGTGTTATTATTGAGCGTCGCTTTGGATAAAAATGTCTGCTAAATGCCGAAAATGTAAATGGACACCCGTCTGAATTATTGTGTTCAGATGTTTCAGCCCCACCAATTGCTAACAGGTGTATAAATAATATTAGACATAATTAAACATATAAGCATAATGTACTTAAAGACATAGTAAGACAGGCTTAGTGTGGGGGAACTCTAGTGGTCTGCACAGAGGCATTGACCAAGACCAATTGCAAGCCAGGTTGTCGTCTCATCTGACATCAGTGTTTGACCTCATAAATGCTCTTTCATCTGAATGGGCACCAATTTCCTCAGTCTATAATCATGTGGAAAGCATTTTCCAGAAGAGTGGACGCAACTCCATATTAATGCCAATGGTTTTAGAAAGGAATGTTCCATAAGCTTATGGTCAGGTGTCTTTTAGTGTAAAATCTATCAATTTGTTCTTCTTTTTTGGCCTAACATGTTTTTGCCTCTGGAGTTTTAGGTAGAGCACAATCAGTAGGCACTAGCATGTGCAGTTTGTGTGATGAACTACAGCTTAACACTATTACCAGATGCAATATGAGTACAAACATCAAAGGCAGATTCACATATTTTCATTGCGCCTCATAATTTTGCTACATCAAAAAAGTAATAAGTTGCATCTGGTGTAGTTTCTGCCAGTTGGTAAGTAAACCTGAAGCAACTTTGGCTCTTTATGGATTAGAATTGATGCCTGATGTTTAGAAACTCAGGGTGTCAAGTCTAATCCATAATGAGACCATGTAGCTGCAGGTTTTCTTACCAACTGACAGGAACTACACCAGACAGAACCTATTACTTCTTCTACAACAAAGAATAAGTGATAAATCAAGTGGAACTTGGGGTAGGATGTACTTAGTTGGTGTAAAGCCCTGCAGCTACTGGCCTTTTGTGGATTAGATACAGACATACAGCAGGACAATTTAATGGCATTAATCATAGTGAGAAGACAAAAATATTATTAAAAACAGAGCTTTTAAAGTTTAATCAGCATTTTTAAAAGATTAGAGGACAAACAGATAGATATTTATTGTTCTATATACCAGTATATCTATGCTGTTTTGTATCAGACTTCTGTACAATACCCGGTTTGTATAAATGTCATTTATTATACAGCGGTACCTTGTAACTCAACGTCCCCTAAACACAAATTCATTTGTCGAGAAATGTGTACCCTTAAATTCAACGTTTCCCTTAAACTCAATGTGTTCAGTTTTTTAATTATTTATTTATTTAATTTCAAATTAACAATGAACAGTCGCTTTGTTCAGCACTCGGCTTGAGTAAAATGTCATCAAAGTGCGAATGAGACGAATCTGCATTTGTGTGGAATAACCACACATACCACACATGCCTTGAAACCACTGTACATTATTTTAAAATTAGTGTTACACAAACATGGATGCCTAACTGACATTTTGCTATAACGACCAATAGAATCTAGTGTAACAGAGGAGTTTTTTTTCACTTGCACACACTGTCAACTGTCATTTTTGTTACAGCCTTGTTTAGTACGAATGTACAATCTTTTCTTGAGATATGACCTCTTCATGGTTATCTAGAACAGTATTCACTTCTGAAAGTATTGTTTTTTGTTCAAATATATGCCATCTTTGGCACAGTTATCAGGATGCACACACAAATTAGGCTTCTTTATTTGAGATAAAGTAAAGGACTTTACTGATGCATCACTCTCTCTACCCTAAATTCCTGTCTTATTTAAATCTGCTTATCATATAGTCATTTCCATTTCTATAGTCTTATGCACATAGTCTGAGTGATATAATAAAAAAAGTATTAAAAACTGCACCGGTTGCTGACCTCAGCTTTTTCTCATTGGATGCAATAAAACTGCAATAAGCATCTTCTGCAAAACTGCTTTTGCATGTGTTTTGTTTTATCCAAAATGTGGCTTGGACACAATCACATCAAAGCAAAATGAAAAAAGCAAAATATGAAACACTAGGAGCTTATTTAAATGTGTACTAGCATATCCTAATGGTTCACCATCCAGAGATGGCACAGAAATTAAAATATCCATGTACACTTTCTTATTTGTCTTATTTTTAAGAGTGGAAACTATAACATTATGCAAGAATTTGTGACTTTCAAACTCAAAACTGTTTCAGATAAAAAAGCCTCTTGAAAAGAAGTGCAGCCTAATGCACACTGATAGACACTCCACTAATAAATCTGTGTAAATATAAGAGCTATTTTACCCATTTTACCCAATATTTATAAACCTCATTACTAGAAATAAATAAGAATTGATAATACTTATAAATACTTATAAATACTTACTTATAATACTTATAAATACTTACTTATAATACTTATAAATACTTATAAATTCTTATAAATACTTACTTATAATACTTATAAATACTTACTTATAATACTTATAAATACTTATAAATACTTATAATACTTATAAATACTTATAAATACTTATAAATACTTACTTATAATACTTATACATACTTATAAATACTTATAAATACTTACTTATAATACTTATAAATACTTATAAATTCTTATAAATACTTACTTATAATACTTATAAATACTTATAAATACTTATAAATACTTATAATACTTATAAATACTTATAAATACTTACTTATAATACTTATAAATACTTATAAATACTTACTTATAATACTTATAAATACTTATAAATACTTACTTATAATACTTATAAATACTTATAAATACTTATAAATACTTATAAATACTTACTTATAAATACTTATAAATACTTATAAATACTTATAAATACTTACTTATAATACTTATAAATACTTACTTATAATACTTATAAATACTTACTTATAATACTTATAAATACTTACTTATAATACTATTATTATAAATTATAATAATAATGTATCTATACTCCATCTTTTTTTAAATGATTTCTGTGAAGAGGTTGAGAGCTGTTGGCCTTAACAAACCTGATAAATCATTGTGGTAAAACTCTGGGCTTGATTAAATGCATTCAAGCACATTAAATCCTGGTCTCAGACTGGTTACAAAGTACAAAGTTAGTAATCCTTTTCAATTCTCAGCTAGGCTACAGACTAAAATAACTGACTACAGTCAGTCTACAGATAATAGTAAAGCACATTCTAGTGGTCAGGTGATATAAAAAGCTTTTGCACGTATTATAGGTGAATTATATAGTGATTTTTATTAGTGAATTATATAGTGAATTTCCCAGGGAAGTGATTAGCACTCAGTTATTTATAGTACCATGCAAAGTATTGGATCCTTTCTGATTCCCTATAGGATATTTGTCACACATAATTGTAAAGATCTTCAAACTAATTTAATACAAGTGTTTCTAATGTATCATTTATTGATCAAAGAAAAAGGCTTTCTTATGCCGACGGGCCTAATGTAAAAAAGTAATCTCCTCAAAGTTACTTAATCATGCCATTGACCAAATGTAATGAATAACTGGGTTTAAGGACACATTTAGGCGAATTTACTGCCAACCCTGCTAAATCTAAACACCTTAAATAAGACCTTTCCAGCAACATGAAGTATAAAAGCCAATTATAACCAGGCCACTAAATTTTACTTTTAAATATTTAAAAGCTGGCGTAAACAAGGATATGAGCTGTTTATTAATGCAAAGGCAGTTTGAAAAATAAAATAAATAATACATGGTAATGTCGAATTCTAAATCAGACCAATATCTCCAAAATAACAACATAATCTTATTTCCTATCCTATACACAGATCAGGCATAACATTATGACCACCTTCCTAATATTGTGTTGGTCCCCCTTTTGATGCCAAAACAGCCCTGCAACTGTGATGCACTGTGTATTCTGACACCTTTCTATCAGAACCAGCATTAACTTCTTCAACAATTCGAGCTACAGTAGCTCGTCTATCCCCACGTGCATCAATAAGCCTTGGCCGCCCATGACCCTGTCACCGGTGTACCTCTGTTCCTTCCTTGGACCACTTTTGAGATACTGACCACTGCAGACCGGGAACACCCCACAAGAGCTGAAGTTTTGGAGATGCTCTGACCCAGTCGTCTAGCTATCACAATTTGGACCTTGTCAAACTCACTCAAATCCTTACACTCGCCCATTTTTCCTGCTTCTAACACATCAACTTTGAGGATAAAATGTTCACTTGCTGCCTAATATATCCCACCCACTAACAGGTGCCATGATGAAGAGATAATCAGTGTTATTCACTTCACCTGTCAGTGGTCATAATGTTATGCCAGGTCAGTGTATGTTCATATAGTAAATGTACGGTACATGTTATTAGAATAATATCTGATTGTATTACTGTTTCTCTAAATGTAACAAATGACATAAACTGATGTTTAATATGCTGTCAATTAAAAAAAAAAGGTAATGAAGTAAGAAAGGCTTTAATCTTCTTAGTTGAGTTGTATCACTCTGCCTAGCCTTTCTTTTTGCTATAGTTTATTACAGTGGTAAATGTTAGGGCATATTTGCAATATTGTTTCTGTTTAAATACGCTGCTACTATTCCAAACTTTTATGCTTTAACAAACATTTTACCTGGGACAGTAAAATATATAAAAGTTTTTCCAATATTTGTTAAATATTATCAGTAACTGTTGTTTCCATTTCCGACATTGCCCACCATTCTGGATGAACACCTGTCTATATACTCTAAACAACTTTGTAACCTGAGTAAATTTTAGACTATTTCTGTTGTGTTTAGTGGAGAGACTGACCAGGAGGAAGCAAGGGCAGATGGCCACCCAGCACACCCTCCAGAAAAGACCGGGAGAGAAGCCAAGCATCAACTGGACGTCACTGCAGAAACGTGATGTTCCTGTATACACACACATGGTGAGGCTGCACAGTATACTACAAAACCATTAAATATTTATTAGCTAGATACGTCTCTTCAAACATTTACCATAAAACCAAGAGACAGCGATGACTTCCAGGAAGACTACGGTTATGACGGCTGGTCCTGTCGCATATTCTTCAAAGAGCTTGACGACATAGGCTCCTCCCTGCATCAACATCATACATGTATCAGCAAGCTGGAACCAACTGCTGAGTATTTACTTCTGTATCATACTGTACAAAGAGAAACTTTTTATATATATAAAATATACTGGGTCATTGTTTGGGTTAGGGATGCACCAGTTCAATCCTGAGTATTATTACGAGGGTCAGTATGGGCAGTGGTTAAGGTAATCAGATAGTCATGGGTTCAAGGCCCACATCTGAAGGTTGCCAATGTTGGGTCCTTGAGAAAGGCCTTTAACACTCAATTGCTTGCATTGTATATGTAAGTCTAATTACATTTGGACTATGTTAAATGCCATAAATATAACATAAATGTCACAATGCAGTTTGAGTATTGTTTAAAATCTTTAGGGTTTTTAACCATCAGTTTGACAAAATAACTCATTTAATTTGCAACATGTTATTAAAAGTTAAGGGCAGTGGTAGCTCAGTGGTTAGTAATCAGAAGGTTGATATGGATATAAGCGTCTACTACATGCTGTAAATGTAAATGTAATTCTAGAAGTCGACATTAAGTTAATGTTTCAGCATTAATAGTTATGTCACTAATTAAGCTGTGTCTGAATATGTATTATTTACAATCTGGGCTACAGACTAAAATAATCACCTACAATCAGTCTACAGATAATAATACAGTGCATTATAGTGGTCAGGTGATATTAAAAAAGCTTGTTGAAAGTATTTTAGGTTGTTCAGTGGATTTCCCAGGGGTGATTAGCACACAGTTGTTTAGTTAAGATGTGATAAATACAGCACAATGAAAACGTATTAGATCCTTTCTGATTCTTTCTGTTTTTACATACTCTTAATTGCTAATATCTTCAAATCTTTATATCAAGACAAAGAGTTTTTTAAGGATTATTTATTCATTAAAGAAAAAAGGGTATTCTACACCGACTGGCCTTATGTAAAAAAGTAATGCCCTCTTAAATACTCAATCAACCAAGTGACCAAATGTAATTAATAACTGGGGTTAACAACACACTTACTGTAGGTTAAACAATTGCCAGTCCTGCTAAACATACCATAAATATGAACTTTCCAGCAGTATAAAGTAGTTCTAAGGGTCTCAACTAGCAGCACATTGTGTGTTCAAAAGTCAGTCGCTCTGGTCAAGATGAGAAAGAATTTGGACTGGGCTACACAACCATCAACTTGATAAAGTCTGTATTTATGATTCCACTATTAGAAAAAGCTTGGCAAAGTAGTATCCATGAAAACAATTTCAAGACCTCTTACATATTGATACATTTTGGTGAAGCTAAAATAGCATTCCACTATAAGATCAAATCAGCAGTCAAACATAATGGCAATAGTGTCAAGATGTAAAGAGGATTCACTGCATCAGGACTTTGGTTACTTGGTATAATTGATTAAACCCAATAATTCTGCTCTCTACCATGAAATCTTAAAGTCGTCAGTGTGTGATCTGAAGCTTAAGCACATTCATTATGCAAAATGATGATTTAATGATTCAAGGCACATAAGCAAGTTTACGTGTACTAAAAAACTAGGAGCTTAAAGTGGCACCCTCCAATGAGGCTCTAATGTGGTTTAGGAGGCACTTTCCTGTAAGGTTACTGGGGAATATCTCAGGAATATCTATTTTTGCACATGCTAGCCACCCTTTCTTGGATGGGTAGATGTTGTGTTATAAGAGAGATTTAATTAATTGGTGCATTCTTTGGTTTTAACCCAGAAAAACCTTCGACTTATAAGCCATGAAGATTGCAGTCTTTCGAAAAAAATAAACCTGACTTATTTCTATTATTATTTACAAGTGAACTAAGTGAAAATTTAAATAATTTAACCACTTTGATTAATTCTATAGCTTTAAATCTTAAATGTTTTATTTTCTTTACTTATTCCTAATAACCTAATAACCTAGTTGTAGGGCAGTTGTAGCCTAGTGGTTAAGGTACAGTAAACCAAACTGCCAGGTTGCCACTGTTGGGCCCTTAAGCAAGGCCCTTAACCCTCCATTGCTTAGATAATATACTGTCAGAGTACTGTAAGTCTTTGGATAAAGGCGTCTGCTAAATGCTAAAAATGTAAATGTAAAGCCAACTCAACTATAAACATGAATGTGTGACCGAGTCAACATGGTACATGTACATAAATAAAAAAACTCAATCCTTATACACCTGTTATAATCTGTAATGTGTACCATCCAACACCCACATCTCTAAAATTGCATTGGTGCATCCCTATGTCCTTCCTGAATAACAAGAACAGCCTGAAATTTTCCTTCACATTGCTATTTTAGGAAACCTTACATCACTTATAATATGATGGACTCACGTAGGTCAGTGTGGACAGAGCTCCCAGGTAGCAGACACATACCAGACCCAGAACAAACCACTCTCTCCTCCGGGCCAGCAGGTGGGGAAATTCATCCAACATGGCCGTGATGACTCCTTCCAGCCCAGCAAACTGCAGTTTGAGACATAAAAGAGGAGCGTTACACTACACAGACTCTGTATTTAAACATAATTGTAACAAACACACTCACAACTCGATGCCTTCTGACAGGCCGAGCGGTGAGCTGGTACAAAGACCAGACCTTGTGCTAATCTCATTAGTGCATTGTGATAAGTGCATGCTGTCATTCATTTCAGCTGTTTACTACTGAGAAACTGAGTACTTTAATAGAGCACTCGAGGAAAGAGGAGCTGAGAAAGGCGCATCACTGATGGGCACATGGATGGAAATAATACCAACTGTGTAAAAGTAAAAAACCTGCTTAGAGCTTCATATGCTATTATTTATTTATTTATTAGAATTTTTACATCATGTTTTACACACAGTCATGGACAATTTTGTATCTCCAATTCACCTCACTTGCATGTCTTTGGACCGTGGGAGGAAACCCACGCAGACACGGAGAGAACATGCAAACTCCACACAGAAAATACTCAGACCACCTCACCTGAAAATCGAACCCAGGACCTTCTTGCTGTGAGGCGACAGTGCTGCCCACCGAGCCACCGTGCTGCCCCTTTACATGCTGTTAAAAGCTGAATTAATTAGTTTCATTAGCTGAGAAAGATACTGACCGTGCTATCCAATCCCAGCATGATAATCATGAGGAAGAAGATAATGGCGATGAAGGTGCTAGCCGGCATGTTGGCAATGGCCTCCGCATAAATAATAAACAGTAAACTGGGGCCTTAAAAAGAAAGATATTCAATTATTACCTTAACTATAGAACAAAATGCACTGATAGCTTAAGTATATCTCTTAACTGGAATTAATATATACATTATAATTCATATACTGTATATATTTATATATAATTATGCAAAAAGTTTTGATGATTTGCTGCTACTTAACTAGATTATATAACACAAAAAGCTTTAACAGTTTTATTAATAAAATGTATATCATTACCTTATATGGTTGCTATGTCAATGAGCTTGTCTGGCATCCCAGTTTAAAACCGTAGGCATTAATATAAAGTCCCCTACACCCCCCACTCCCCATAAAATCCTTTAAGTGTCTGGGAAAGCCTGGATCACAATCCATGTTCCAATTCATCCCAAATTTGTGTTCAAGGTCAGGGCTCTGTGCAGGCCACTGGACTTCCTCCAAACCATGTCAATCTAGATCATATTGTTTATAGAAAAGTTCATAATGCTGTGTGTACACTGCCTATTATTGTTTACAACATGTAGCCTATAAATAATTACATTTGTGTAATTAACATTATTGGTTTAATTATAAATCTCACTTAGCGTAAGATGAAAACATTACTTCTTGCTCTTTAATTACAGTCTTGTTTTATTTTCCTCTGCATCTCTTCCTGCTTGTACTAGTTCCATTTAGTAATCACAGACTTTGTCTTCATATAAAGTACAACTGATATAAATCAGATTTTTTTATTGTATATATTATTGTTTATGCATTTTCTCCCCTTTTTCTTCCGACTTTTTAGCGCGTCCAATTAAACAATTGCATTATGCTTCTTCTCTACTGATGCCAATCCCCGCCCTGATTGAGGAGAGCGAGACTGACACACACCCCCTCCGACACGTGTGCAGTAGCCGACTGCATCTTTTCACCTGCTCAAGGCGAGTTCATATGCAGATCAGCTTTGTGTATGGTGAGCCGCACCCTGATCAACGCATTATCCATTGACTCTGTGCAGGCACCACCAATCAGCCAGCAGAGGTCGCAATTGCCTCAGTTATGAGGAGTCCCTATTCGGCTCCCTCCCTGTATGAACAACAGCCAATATACTGTATGTTTATGTAGTTTTGAACCGACCTATCATGCTTTTTTAAACTGTACAGTTGCAGAATGCAAAAACAGGTCTAGTATAAACCATTATTATAACTGTAATGATTACACTCCAGCATAGTAACATTTAGTCAGTGGTACCGATTGAGAAACTGGATCTACTTTAGAAGCGTTTTAGGCATTAACGGGAACGTTGCTTGCTATAGATGGGCTATACTGCATCACAAGCTCAGTAGGATATGTCTGATCCAGCATCTGTTTAAAGAAATATACGTAGTTATGTGGTTACAAATAGCATTTTGGCATGACCAGATCTCTCTTACCAGCGTCCTTTGCTACAGTCTCCACGCCCACCTTCCGCATCTCAGCCATGTAGCCTAGCACGGTAAAGATCACAAATCCTGACATGAAGCTGGTCATGCAGTTCACAGAGCTTGTAATCAGTGCATCTCTAGGATACACAAAAAAATATAATACCATTTAATGACAAACACTGAAATAACATGAGAATACAATCAGCTAACTTTCTACACCAGCATTTTAATCTACATATCTGATAAATTGTGGGCAGGTAATTGGTACATCCCTCGGCAGCTAATCAAGCGTGGTGAAGAGCACCTAACTGCTCTATTCTAAACACATGAACTAGCAGGGTATAGAAATGGGTTCTGAAAATGAACTAACATTGCTGTAGCAATTGATTCATCTACTGATTGTTTCTTTATTTGATCGGCTTGTTAGATTAATCTAAAACATATTACTTCATTAATTAACTATTAATTAAAATACAAAGTAAAGAAACCTTTATATATTAAGCTGTTCATTTAGAAAAGATACAACTTTAGGACTTAGAATAGGTCTTGTACTTGTAGCAGTTGTTGTGAAAGGGATTGTAGCTGGCGAAGGCTAGGAGCACCCCAAAGCCTGGACCCAGAGAAAAGAAGATCTGAGCTGCTGCATCAATCCAAACCTAGAACACCATCACAAGACATTCATTTATGGCTTTATAAACAACAACAACACATTAAAACACTTAATAGTCTTGTTAATCTTATTTTTCTCACTGAAGTGGTCAGAAGCTTCTCCCAGTCAGGTTTTAAGTAATAAACAACACCCCTCCATGCTCCCGGCAGAGTGGCCCCTCGCACCAGCAGGATCAGCAGAACCACATATGGAAGGGTAGCAGTCACCCACACTACCTACCATAAAACAAGAGATAAAACCTAGTTTGTATCATCAGAAGTGCTTTAAATTTTATTTTTGGTTGGTGGACTATTCTCAGTCCAGCAGTGGCAGTGAGGTGTTTAAAAAATCCAGCAGCGCTGCTGTGTCTGATCCACTCACACCAGCACAACACACACTAACACGCCACCACCATGCCAGTGTCACTGCAGTGCTGAGAATGATCCACCACCTAAATAATACCTGCTCTGTAGTGGTCCTGGGAGAGTCCAGACCATTAAAGAACAGCATGAAAGGGGGCTAACAAAGCATGCAGAGAAACAGATGGACTACATTTAGTAATTGTAGGACTACAAAGTGCTTCTATATGGTAAGTAGAGCTGATAAAATGGACAGTGAGTGTAGAAACAAGTAAGTGGTTTTAATGTTATGGCGGATCAGTGTACATTAAACAGCGTAACAATGTATGTATGTAGGCACCTGGTCATGACCTTGTTGGATATCCTTCATGCTTCAAATGTGTTAATCTCCCGATCTTAGCATGGGTGTTTTTACAGACACCATTTACATGCTGTTACTGGTCAATTATTGTGACAGTAGACAACAATTTAGAAGACTTCTATTAATAGAAAAATCAAAGCTCTGGCTTCTCTAGTGTAAAATTGAATTTGCTTTTTTCCTATTACCTTGCCAGAGGTCTTCACTCCCTTCCAGATACTGAAGTAGACGATGGTGAAGATGAAGAGTAGACAGAGTGCCAGCTGCCAGCTGACCGGCCCCAGCTGATGAAGACCTGGGGACAGGTTCACATGCAACACCTGCCGTCTGATAGAGGAAGAGAGAGAGAGAGAGAGATTAGTAAATGATTAATACCTTACATTTACTTTGACTGGATGGCAGAGCTGATGCGTTGTTCGATATGATTCGAAATCCCAGCTCTGGTGTGCTCGTGTATTTTACAGCATATTGACCAGCAGATGTAAGTACGTTCTATTAAATAAGATCCTATCAAAATTAAAACAATATTTATTTATTTATCTATTATGCAAATAATAGAATATAATTTTATGCATGGCTGTTGTTGTGTTTCGATGATTGATTAAACTCTTAAAAGAGCACTGAAAGATGCAACAGTGTCTTTCACAGATGCCAAAACAACCCTGAAACAGCCTCTTTGTGGATGAGCTTAGAAGACTTTTCATCTCGACCTCAGGCTATTACAGAAAGTGGAGTCATGCAGTCACCTCCCCTACAAAAATGTAATATTACCAAAGATCAAGGTTTTAACACTCTGTAACTAAACCACAGAAAAGCAGCATTTATACAGCACAGATAAACTGGGAATATCTCAGCTGACTGTGAGTCGTGTTATGCAAGCAACCTAGTCTCTCACATCCGTGTACATATAACACATTTAAAAATGATCAAATAGAATGAAATAAGCATGCAGAAATAGTACTCTGCTACAATCAATACAATATAGATGTTTTTTTTTAATGATTTACTGTAGTAATGACATTTGTACTGTCTGTGAGGAGTTTGTGTTTCCTGTTTTTTACACCTCAGACATACCAGTAAGTAGACTGACTAATCTGAATTGCTCTGGTTGAGTAAGTAATTCCATGACTCCAAGCATTTTTCAACACGACAATGCAAAACCACACGCGGGACAAAGGCATGGCTGCGAAAGACGAGGGCACAGGTACTGGACTGGCCTGCCTGCAGTCCTGACCTGTCCCCAATAGAGAATGTGTGGAGAGTTTTGAAACGAAAAATATGGCAACCTCATACTGCACACCTTAAGAGAATGAGACAAATAACACCTGAAACACTTCATCACTTGGTATCCTCTGTGCCACAACGTCTTTTAAGTGTTGTGAGAAGGAGTGGCAACATTACGAAGTGGTAAATGCTTTACCATCTCAATTTTTTTGGACTGTGTTGCAGGCCTGAAATGCAGGGATTGATGTATACTAACACATGAAATAATAAAGTTGACCAGACAAAACATGAAATAAAAGTGAATATAAGAAGTACCGTGTTTATTTGATTTATTTATGCTTTTTATACTGTCCCAGCTTTTTCTTTTTTCTTATATTTAATTTATGCATTTTCTCCCATTTTTCTCTCTTTTTAGCGCGTCCAGTTGCCCGATTGCGTCATGCTTGCTCTCCACCAATGCCGATCCCTGCTCTGATTGAGGAGAACAAAGCTAACCCACGCCCCCTCCGACACGTGGGCAGCATGCCGTATGCATCTTAGCACCTACACTTTGATGAGTGCAGTGCAGCTCAGCACCGTGTACAGAGACACACACCCTGAGAAAACTCTTTTCTCATCTCTGTGCAGGAGCCATCAATCAGCCTGCATTAGTTATGAGAGAGAGACCCCATCCGGCTCAATCCCACCCATATCTGAACAACAGGCCAATCGTTGTTCATGCGGCCGCTCAGCCTAGCCGGCAGGCAGAGCAGACATTCGATATAATGTATTCGAGATCCCAGCTCTAGTTCCAGCGTGTGTTTTTACCGCTGTGCCACCTGAGCGGCCCTGTCCCAGCTTTTTCTGATTTGAGGTTGTACAAGAGCAACACATTTGTAGAAAGCTGTGCAAAACTGTTAGAAAGAAAAATTTAAACAATATTTAATTCCTATTGTTGCAAACGTTGATTTGTTGAGCCAAATATCTTGATTCAAACATTTCCAGTATTAACCAGATTTTAATTTGTTATATGATGTTATCCCACAGGCCATTGAGAAATTTAATCTCCATAAATATAAAACAAAACTGACAAAATAGGGGTGTTAGTTCAGAGATACTACTACTACTTCTACTACTACTACTAATAATAATAATAACAACAATAGAGCAGCACTGTGGCTCAATGGGTAGTGCTGCTGCCTTAAAGCAAGGAGACCATGACTTCAATTCCCTGGCTGAACCTTTAGGGTCCTTTCTGTGTAAAGTTTGCATGTTCTCCCTGTGTCTGTGTTTCCTCAGGGCGCTCCAGTTTCCTCCCACAGGTCCAAAGACATGCAGTCAGGCCAAGTGGAACTACTAAACATTGCTGTAACTGTGAATGCATGTGACTGGCGACCTGTCTGGAGTGTTTCCTACCTTTCGCCCAATAAAACAATTCCACTGTGCAGGATAAAGCAGTGGTCAAACACACAACGAATTAATTTTCCACTAAATTATCCAGCTGGAAGCTCCTTTCAGCCCTAATATGCTAATATTCCCTCCCTCACTCTCTGGCCTTCATTCCAGGCTCCTGGCACTTACATGCACTTACGTATAGAACTCCTCGGCGGGCGAGATGGATTTCTCAGTCCAGGAGATGTTGCTGTCAGTGGACAGATAGCTGGTGCAGTTGACAGTGTTCCAGGGGTTATTGCAGGTGGTCCAGGGAAGAGTTGCGCGAAAGGAGGACAGCAGGTAGTACAGAGCCCAGGCCATGATGGTGTTGTAGTAGAAGGCGATATACAGGGCAATAATGCAGATGGCGAATCCTATGCCTACACAGAAACAAAACCCAAGAAAGTAATCTCCTTCAAACGCATCGAGCTTCAAGAACTATTCACTTCAGAAAGAAATGAGGCGATGACATTTATTTCCTATAATTTCATAAGGATTTCTAAACGGCTGGCATTTTGCAAGGAAAATGTGAGAATTTCCATAACAGACAGTCTAACTTAATATTGGCTATCAACAAAGCAGCATGTAGGCACTGGAGAGGAAGCTGGAGAAAATATACAAAGAGGACGGTGTTATCAGTTCCAGTACTCGCTTTCCATGCAGTCTGCTGTGACCTGTCCTTCAGTGGACTGAAGTGGACTCTTCTCTTCTAGTCTCAGATATAGGCACATGCTGATATCAAATTTTTTGATATTATTATGCTAATTACTATACCATTTTGTTATGATATTCAACGTTATCATTACAAATAAACCCATCTGCAAGGTACACTATTGGGCCAAAATTATCTCTCCTAATGATTGAATTCATCTGATCAAATAAATTATACACCAATCAGCCATAACATTAAAACCACCTTCTTGTTTCTACACTCACTGTCCATTTTATCAGCTCCACTTACCAAATACTGACCAATTACTGACTGTAGTCCATCTGTTTCTCTGCATGCTTTGTTAGCCCCCTTTCATGCTGTTCTTCAATGGTCAGGACTCTCCCAGGACCACTACAGAGCAGGTATTATTTGGGTGGTGGATCATTTTCAGCACTGCAGTGACACTGACATGGTGGTGGCGTGTTAGTGTGTGTTGTGCTGGTATGAGTGGATAAGACACAGCAGCGCTGCTGGAGTTTTTAAACACCTCACTGCCACTGCTGGACTGAGAATAGTCCACCAACCAGAAATATCCAGCCAACAGCGCCCTGTGGGCAGCGTCTTGTGACCACTGATGAAGGTCAATAAGATGACCAACTCAAACAGCAGCAATAGATGAGCGATCGTCTCTGACTTTACATCTACAAGGTGGACCAACTAGGTAGGAGTGTCTAATAGAGTGGACAGTGAGTGGACACGGTATTTAAAAACTCCATCAGCGCTGCTGTGTCTGATCCACTCATACCAGCACAACACACAATAACACACCACCACCATGTCAGTGTCACTGCAGTGCTGAAAATGATCCACCACCTGAATAATACCTGCTCTGTGGCGGCCCTGTGGGGGTCCTGATCATTGAAGAACAGGGTGAAAGCAGGCTAAAACAGTATGTAGAGAAACAGATGGATTACAGTCAGTAATTGTAAAACTTCAAAGTGCTCCAATAAGGTAAGTGGAGCTGATAAAATGGACAGTGAGTGTAGAAACAAGGAGGTGGTTTTAATGTTATGGCTGATCAGTGTATGTTTCAACATTGTAGGAACAGATTAAGGAAGGCTTCTTCTGTTTCAGCATGGCTGTACCACAATAGCGTGCACAGAGCCCTGAATTTCATTCCACTAACACCTATGGGATGAACTGGAGCCTTGATTGCATGCCAGAACTTTCTGTTTGCGTCCAATATTTCCAAAAGTGTGAAGGTTGTACTGGCAACTCTATATAAATGCCCATGGTTTTGAAATGGGAACTCCAACACGCCCAATGTCAAAAGTCCAAAATCATTAATATCATTGTTTCTGTTCCGTGTACTCTTGTGCAACTTAGCATAAATTAATGCAATCTTACAATAAAAGACATGACTAACAGTAATATGTAAAGGTGTTACTCATGGCATGCAAAGTGATGAGTCAAAACATTAGAATCACCCGAATTATATGCTGTAAAAACAGCTCTGATCTGCTGAGACATAGACTCTACAAGACATCTGAAGGAGTCATGTGATATCAGGTACCAGGACATACTAGCAGCTCCTTCATCATCTGTATATTGCACAGTGGATTGTCCTACAGTGCATCCTGGTGCCACTTACTTACTGGTCCACATAAACCGGATTAGCCGGACCAGTTGATTATCATCCATTGCTCCAATATCCATTTCCAGTGCTAATGTGTTCTTTGTAGGTGCTTTTGATGGACAGTGGACAGGAGTAACATGGACACTTTGACTAGGCTGAGACTAAGCAGCCACACAGACAGAATGCTACAGCTGAAGTCGTTCTCTTGGCCATCCAACACCCTGTTCTTGTACCACCATAGGCAGGAGCTCACCATGACACCCCTAGCAGGTTCAGAGATACTTCAACCACGTCACCTGATCATGATGATTTGACCCTGATCAAACCTGACACACCTGCTGCATTCAACACATGTACAATGAGTAACGACCATCAGCCCAACTTGCACAGTTGTTGCAAAATAGGCATTTTCATGTGCATATTTGGGGGTAGTTCAGATATTTGACCTATCAGTGTAGGTACACAATAGACAGGGCACCACGCCTTCGCAAGGCACCACACGCTCACTTATAACCACACCTAGGTTTATGATAGAGTAAGCAGTCCAGCCTCCTGTCATGTTTTAGTATGGAATTGACATTTCAATAGAAAGAACATCAAATTATAGTCACAGACATAATAAGCTCATAGAACAGAATGAGGAACATTGTGATCTTTTCTAGGGTATTTTGTTTGTTGACATAAGGTTGCTATCTATTTGGTGGAAACTTGGTCACCCAAAAAATTGTATCATCTGTAAATCTTCAACTGTAAAATATTTTTTGCCTCTCCAACCATCCTCTTTACTGTGTGTTTGGGGAAGGGGGGCTGGATACACTTCGTTATGTCTGCTTATTCTGCTCATTCTATTATTTTTGTACCACAATTAAACAAAAACACTTTAAAATCTAGTAAACAATGTTTATAGAAGGTTTTTAGCGCGTCCAATTTTTACCCAATTGCATTATGCTTCCTCTCTACTGGTGCTGACTTTTGCCCCGATTGTGGAGAGCAAACTGACACGCTCCCTCCGATACGTAAGCAGTAGCCGACTGCATCTTTTCACCTGCACTAGCCGAGTTCATATGCGAATCAGCCTAGATGCAATTACGACCTCTACTGGCTGGTTGATTGCGCCTGCACAGAGTAGAGGAATAATGCTGATCAGGTTGTGGCTCTCCGTACACAAAGCTGATCCGCATATGAACTCGCCTCATGCAGGTGAAAAGATAGTCGGTTACTGCACACGTGTCGGAGGGGACGTGTCTCAGTTCGCTCTCCTCAATCGGGGCGGGGGTCAGCACCAGTAGAGAGGAAGCATAACGCAGTTGGGTAAAAATTGGACGCTCTAAAATCGGGAGAAAAAGGGAGAAAATGAAGGAAAAAAAACCTCGGTCCTTACAGAAAGTAAATAGATGCAAGGTTCAAACCCGTCATGACCCAGGCTGCTGTGCCACACCCACTTGAACAGTGGATCTTATGCCACCAGAAAGTGTTTTATCATATTATTAAATTATTTAAGTCTAGTTGGGTTATGCCTACACAGTCTTACCTTTAAAGATGGGGCAAATGTGCTTCCAGATGGATATGCAGCCGCTGCGGTGGAACTGCCCAAGCGCCAGCTCCATGTAGAACAGTGGCACTCCTCCGAATACCGCCATTAACAGGTAGGGCAGCAGAAAAGCACCTGGACAAATAGTTAGGACAGAGATAATATTTCAAAAAAACAGCAACATGGGTGCAGGTTTAAACCAGGATATATGCTTGAATTCACTGAAAAGGCCCAACTTTTATCTTTCATTCATCAGATTTATACCAACATGTCTGTGTTTAACCAAGAAAAATGAGCTATTGGTTTCTAAACACCCATACAAACATCTTATGTGATACAGCGGCGAAGCATAGTGTGGTAAAGAAAAGCGGGTGCGGTTCAGACAAGCCCCCGTGTTTGATTAGAGCTTTATTTGTGTGCTTTTGACATGAGAGCGAAGATAGGAGTTGATTTAGTAGATGTAAGGCAGGTTATTAAACAACACCGAAGACATTGTCTCTCTCATGAAAGCCACAATTAGCGCTGGTAGTAGCGAGTGTGTCCCTAGCTGCTCTATCTGCCGCTCGCTCTCCCCCTCGCATGCTGGAACAGGAAATTACAAAGATTTTATTATTTCAAATTCAAAGGAAGGAGTCTGAATCCTGTTTGGAGTGAGGACGAGCGCGGTGAGGATAAAGGGAAGAGAGAAGTGGAGTTCCTGTTAAAAACACACCGTCTGTTTGTTGTTGTTGATCTGCCTTCAAAAAACTAAACTTTCAGATGTTATTGAGCTTAAGATGTGTGTTTTTACTTCCAGCTTAAGCGCAAACTTCACTAACCTGCCTGAAGGACTAAAATTAATTCTACATTTTAAAGAATTACTGTTTTATTTGGTTTAATCTATTATTCACATATTATCCATGTTAAAAATTTAATATTAATTACATTAATAACAGTTACATATTAAGTCTGACCGAACAGACATAATATTATGACCACCTTCCTAATATTGTGTTAATCCCCCTTTTGCTGCCAAAACAGCCCTGCAACTGTGATGCACTGTGTATTCTGACACCTTTCTATCAGAACCAGCATTAACTTCTTCAGCAATTTGAGCTACAGTAGCTCGTCTGTTGGATCGGACCACACGAGCCAGCCTTCGCTCCCCACGTGCATCAATGAGCCTTGGACGCCCATGACCCTGTCGCCGGTTTACCACTGTTCAGTCCTTGGACCACTTTTGATAGATACTGACCACTGCAGACCAGGAACACCCCATAAGAGCTGCAATTTTGGAGATGCTGTGACCCATCACAGTTTGGCCATTGTCAAACTCGATCAAATCCTTACGCTTGCCCATTTTGCCAACTTTAAATTTACCCCAGTAAATCCACTTTCCAAATAATCATTATATTTATAATATTTTTATATATATAAATACAATTTTAACTCACTTCTAACAGGAAACAAACTGAAATATTATGATTATATATATATATACTGTATATATATATATATATATATATATATATAAATTTTGCACACAATTTTTAAGTATTTACTGAACTTTACCTATTTTAAAATAAATACATGCCACATTTTAGGCTTCATTTTTAGTTTTCAGTATGTGACATCTAATAATAAGTAAAGAGCTTATCTTTTAAAATCAACAAGGGATGGAATATGGTCAAGGGTGTCCATCGTCAAACTGCTTAATATAGCCTTGATGATGGAAACATATCTAACAATAAAGCTTTTGTTCTAGCAAAATATTTTGAACCTGCATAGAACTGCTTCTTACATTATCCTAGGAGGGGGGGGGGGGGAGGGGGGGGTCAGAGCAGAGAAGAGCAAGCTTTTATTTCAATAATCAGTTTCTATATACATATTTGTATAAGAGAGCCTAAGATTTAGACTTTTTTTACTTACACACTTGAGTGTGTTGCTTAAAAAGCATCAGAATTTGTTTGATGTAAAACGATTAAACTCATTTAACAATTTTAAAGAGTTAATATCTACCAAATTCAATGGGATGAGGGTTCCTGCCATTCTAAAACATTCCTGCCATACATCAACAACTGAAGGGAGCACTGACAGATCCTTACATTATGCAAAGCTATGTTATGTTAGTGGAATATGTTTATTTATAAGGCATTAGGAACATATCTGAATATTGGGGTGGACATGCCACAGTTTATATATATATATATATATATGTTGGAGTGGAGTGGATTTGGGGGCCATGCCATATTAAACTGAATAGTTTAGGTGTGTACAATAATGTGTGAATGTGTACACTTAATAAATCTTAAATAAAATAAATACATTTAGTAAGCATGTGTGTAAAAACGTCTGTGTTAAAATAATGAATATATTAAAAAATAACAAGTAATTATTTAGTTTTTAGTGTATGCATCCTTTAGTATGTAAATAAAATACATACATTGAATATTTAAAAAAATACAATTTAATTGGTTTTTTTTTAAAACATACATTTTGGATTTTAATACTTTTTTAAACATCATATATTTTAGATTTTAATACTTTTTAAAACATCATACATTTTAGATTTTAATACTTTTTTTAAACAACATAAATTTTTTATTTTAATACTTTTTTAAACATATATTTTTTATTTTAATACTTTTTAAAACCTCACATATTTTTGATTTTAATACTTTTTTAAACATCATATATTTTGTATTTTAATACTTTTTAAAACATCATATATTTTGGATTTTAATACTTTTTTAAACATCATATATTTTGTATTTTAATACTTTTGAAAACATCATATATTTTGAATTTTAATACTTTTTGAAACATCATATACTTTGGATTTTAATACTTTTTTAAACATCATATATTTTGGATTTTAATACTTTTTTAAACATCATTTACTTTGGAATTGAACACTTTTTTAAACATCATATATTTTTTATTTTAATACTTTTTAAAACATCATATATTTTGGATTTTAATACTTTTTTAAACATCATATATTTTGGATTTTAATACTTTTTAAAACATCATATATTTTGAATTTTAATACTTTTTGAAACATCATATACTTTGGATTTAAATACTTTTTTAAACATCATATATTTTGGATTTTAATACTTTTTTAAACATCATTTACTTTGGAATTGAACACTTTTTTAAACATCATATATTTTTTATTTTAATACCATTTTAAACATCATATATTTTTCAAAAAGCCCTAATATTTGTCTATCCCCTTTTTGTGGAAAATGTTAAAATCCTGTAAGATTTATGATAAAGTGACTGTTTAAAAGTCAAGAAAATAAATGTGATAAAACTTTTGTGCCTAAATTCTTACCTCCTCCGTTTTGGTAGCAGATATATGGGAAGCGCCACACGTTGCCGAGGTCTACTGCATAGCCAATAACCGACAGCAGGAAATCCACCTTTTTGCTCCACGTCTCTCTGGGAGGATCTAGACTGGTCTGCTGTACCACAAGAGTCCTAAATCCACCAGAAGCTCCAGAGCCTGCGGTTCCTTCCCTCTGACCCTGACCTGATGTGCTCGGGTAGCCATTTGAGACCTGTCTCTGCCCCATTTTCTGCCCTTTATCAGCAATGCTTCCGTCCATTAGCCGGCCATTCTCCTTGTCCTTTTCACCCTGGTCCTGGTTCATTGTTGCTGGCTGTTTCATCTCCATGGTCAAGGCTGAGACTCTGATTTGGGCTCTGAGGGAAGTTTTCTAGCACTGGCTGATTCGGTGCCCATGAGGGGACCCAGAAGATGGAGAACAATGGATGGAGTGTTGGACTGAGACTGGCGGACTTGTACTGGCAAAACCACTCCAACTAAACAATAGCTTAAATAGCTATTTTTATAACTGCAGAACAAAGAGAGAAGTTCAGTTCAAACTGCATAAGGTTTACATGTTACAATTTTATTTTTGCACGTGAACACAAATCCAAACAAATTAGACATAACGAGAACCATGCTGATTAAAACCGACCCTCAGAGACGGGGTTAAACGTGAGTGAATTCTGTACAGGCCTGACTATAATTACGCCCGCTGGAGCTGCCAGAACACTTTTATTTATTTGATTTTTTTCTTGACATGCTGGTTTCGCTGAAATCTGAAGTGGTGTTTGACACTTGGAACAAACTTCATCAGAGAATGTGAGAAGTAGGGAAACGAGAACTCTAGAAAAGAGTTGTGAAATGTCAAAGAATGTCAAAGAAATCCTCCTCGTCTGAAATTATGCTGGACAAATAAACTTCACATCAATCACTATCCAGCTGTTTTACTAGAAAGAACCATTCATTTTAACCAGCCATCAAGTGGTGCCAAGTTAGAAAGGACTTTTCTACAAAGGGAAAATGTTATACTTAAAAAACACATCTCTGTGTTTTAAAAGCATTATATACATGTTTAATTAAGGGTAATGCTGCATTGTGAAAATTTAGAAGCAGGTTTTTTAGTGCATTTTTCTTTTCAAAACTAAAACTATTCAACAACCTTCCTTCTTTCCCAAAGAAAAATAGACAGTGTCACAATATTAAAATTGTCAACAAGTGAACTTGATGCAATGCTTGGGTCTCCATTAAAACACAGTGGTGGTCCAGACTCAGGTATACGCCATAAAAATAATGCATCTTCTTCATAGCCTGTTAGTGTAAATCTTTACTCTGGTTCATTCTTTTACATTATCTTTAGTGCTTAGACTTTTAGGTGCCCCTAAAAAAAATCCAGTCCATTGATAGGCTCATCATAGCTGACATAATGATAATTGTGAGGAGCTTAACTGACCAATAAAAACTGAATTCAATTATAGTAAATATATTTAAGTTCATATAATATGGGTGGAACATCATCTTTCTTTGATTGCTTTTAAAACCATCAAATTAATTCTATTTTACATAAGCTATCCTATATAATACATATATATATATCCTACTACTCCTCTCAGAGACCATGCCGTAGCCCTCACTAAGATCCTGATACGCAGGTTAAAAAATCTTACAGTATTTTGCTAATAAAGTCAACCAAAAACCCTACAATATAAATTCTGAGGCATCATATTAAGCCTGATCCATTTAATATTCAAGATCAATGATCAACCTTGGGTTCCTTTATAATTCTGTGTACATGTGTCTGTAGTAAATTGACTTGCCGCAGGCAACCATTACTCAAATTTATACATTTGAAGTGTAAACAATAAAGATTGGTACCAAATCACAACAAAAGTCACACGCTGCAACGTTTACAACCAGTTCCAAAGCTAAAAAAAAGCAATACAAGCCATCTTAGGATGCTAATAATGCTTTAAAATAAACCACCCCAAACATACAAGAATACTCTCTTAATAGAAATACTCTCAAACCTGTTTTATAGAGTTGTATAGCATTCAAGTCTCCAATAGACACAGTTCTGCCTCCCGATGCTCCCTCGGCTCAAAATGTTTCTTAGATATTTTTAGTGATTACTTCTCTTCAACTGAAGAACCTCTGCTTACATTTCCTTATAATTATTTTTAATAGACACAGTGATGAAGGAAATTGTTCTGTGCCATACAAAAGACAAGTACTGACAGAGAGTTTTACACCTATCTGCTATAATTACAGTGTGAACTGTTAGACAAGGTGTAAATACTTAGACGATATTTGTTCTTTAATGCGTTGGAGTGGCAAGACTGTACACGTCTGAACAAGAACTTTTAAATAAAGGATATTATATAAAAAAGCTTCAGATGGGGTTGTATCTTCCTGAAACATGAATGTAAGTGATATTTATTATATATATATATAATTATAAGAAGAAAACACAGGAAAACACCACACATTTCTACAAGGTCTGATTAGTAAATCAGTTTAATTACTGATAAACAGCCAGAATTAAAAATAAATATAAATCAATTATTAAACCAATTTTTTTTGTTCATTCTTACAGAAGTGTGTGGCCTTAAGTTATTAAATCTAAATAGGAATTGTTCAGTTTAAGCTGTTGTCATTAATCAGAGTTTTGTAATTGTTAATGTTAATCCTAAAAATCTAAAATTCAAAAATAAAGTTTGAGTTTTTTTTCTAATTAAATCGTAATTTAATCATAGTTTTTCTTCACTTGGTCTAATTAACTAAATGACTTATTTTTTTATGCATTTATAACAACTTATTATTTATAATCACTATATAAGATTTGTAGGATTTCCTTCTTTTAGAACATAAAAAATGAAAATAAATTTCAATTAAAAACTGGCCCCAATAACTGTCTGCATAATAAAATTTGGAACACAAAAACTACATAATTAAAAAATACTTTTACTTTAGGAGTGGAAGCTCTGAAGAGGCTTAATCTAAAATGAACTATAACTAGGATTTTATCTTATTTGTTTTTGTTCTTGGTATGTAAGAGCGCATCCAAATCAACCTGTTGAACGGTACACGGTACATTGTTTGTATTTAGGGTTTTTGCTTCCCATAATTTATCTTTTTGGCTTGTTTAAAATTGTACACAATCTGCTTTGTGCAGTAGGATTCTGATTTCCAGTAGTTTTGGGGTGCAACTGGTGCAGAAGATTTAATAAATACTGAACTAAGATAAGAATACGCACTGGATCGGATCTGCTTGCCTGTAGGATTACACATAATTATTAATAAATCATATAATAAACACCTAAATGAAAAGGAATAATGGGTAATGCACTAATATAACTACCTTTAAATAATGCTGTTTGTTAGAGATTAATCTTACATTACAAAGTTTCAAGTTTTATAAAAAAAAAATCACATCTGTGTTTTACAGCTTTGCAAGTCATGACCACATCCTTCATCACTTTGCAAAAGTTCCCAGTCAGTCCTTTAATATACAGTATAAAACACAGATGAATACAGATGCACGCAAATACACACAAGCTAAAACATGTCACTAAATGTTTGGGTAAACGTGCAGTACAGTCCTACCGTGCAGCAGTGGAGAGGCTCAGTGGGGGTCTGTGTGTGCTGGGCTGGTGCTCACCGCTGGCCCTGAGAGCCAAGAGTGGAGGACACACCTCCCTAACACTCCTGCACTCACTCTCTCTCTTCTCTATACACACGCCAGTGCCCACGTGCCTTATAAAGCCCTCACTCATTCATCCTCACATCCAGGGCTGCTGTGTAAACTCAGCTTTGTGAGGCCAAGTGATGTACCGTGGAGCCTCTGTTACGTCCACTTCAAAGCACAGTGAATGACGAGCGCCACCCAGACGGACCTATTAACCTAATTTACCAGGTATGAGAATTCCTAGTACAAGGAAATTACTTGATCTACTTTTATAAGTTTGGTTCACAGCAGCAAAAAGCACATAGTAGTTTATAAAAGACAGAAAATACAATAAAGCACATTAGACACCATCCTAAATTCAAAGACTTACTAATTTGAAGTAAACTCAAGCATACAGCCACGGACAAATGCAAAAAAGGTTTGGACTCGCCATACAGCATTAGGCTGTACAGGCCGATAAAATGGGAAGGCTGACTGAACTGATATAGAGTAAAAAAAATTCTCCTTTGTTGAAGTACTTACTACTTAGTTCAAACTGCCCTTGAAAACA
Organism: Trichomycterus rosablanca; assembly: GCF_030014385.1. Lineage (NCBI taxonomy): Eukaryota > Metazoa > Chordata > Actinopteri > Siluriformes > Trichomycteridae > Trichomycterus > Trichomycterus rosablanca. The sequence goes on along the minus strand of NC_086007.1, from coordinate 11,072,564 downwards.
ATGTTAATCCAAGATCTGTATATATTAGGACTTTAGCAGATCATGTTTCCATGGCCATACTGCTGCACTTAAGCCTAAAATGGACCAGTAGACTGCTGGGTGGCTAACATTTTGGGCAGGAACCAGACGGCTGGTTGCCAGTCCATCACAGGGCAAACAAATACACATTCACACACCCTCATACCTAGGGGACTTTAGTATTTATTTTATTTATTAGGATTTTAACGTCATGTTTTACACACTATGGTTACATTCATGACAGAACAGGTAGTTACTGGTTGCAGTTTAATGTCAAACACAGTCATCTCCAATTCCCCTCACTGTGAGGGGAAACTGGAGCTCCTGGAGGAAACCCACACAGACATGAAGAGAACATGCAAACTCCACACAGAAAGGACCCAGACAGCTCCACCTGGGTATGGAACTCAGGACCTTCTTGCTGTGAGGCAACAGTGCTACCCACCTAGTAACCATACTGCCTCATCCATTCATTCATCAACCCATCCATCCAGTTACTGTTTTTTTCCCTTCTGGTCAGGATTTAGGCGGCTTAGAGTTATTAGTTTTGATTAGGGGCCAAATAGAGGCAACGTGGTAGTGATGCACCTTAAACCAGCAACCTTCACTGACTTAATGGAAGTAAATCAGCTCTGAAATGTTGCAACAACTACATAATAATGGTTAGTGTTTAGAACTGACATTTCCAACCTAACAACCATGGCATTGGTGTTTAGCAAGCAGCAATCTATCAGGCAAGCCCATCACCACAGAAACCCAGATCCATAAGAACTTCACACCAAACTAGTAAAAGTTCTGTCTTAAACTTCTCTGAAATGCTGTGACAAGACCTTGACCAGGCAGTTCATGCCCAATGTCCACCAATGTGGCTAAATTAAAGAAATGACAACATTTCTCCACAGTACTGTGAAAGACAGACCTTTAGTTATTGAAAAGGTTTGGCTGCTGTTGTTGCTGTTAAATGTGGAACAACCACTTATTATATACAAGCATTTTTTCCTAATAAATAATATAATTTTTTTTAAATTATTTATTTATTGTGTTTTAATCTTGTTCTCATTGTCATATTACATTCTGTATCAGAATCTGAAACCATATATTGTAAGCAATATGCACAAATAGAAGAAATCAGGATATTGTTTTAAGGGGTTTTTTTTTTTTACAGCATTGTAGGTCTGAAAAAGTACTTCATATTAACGTCCATGGTTAAGACGTCCAACAAGCTCATGGCTAGATGTCCACATACTTTTGTCCATACAGTGTCTCCTAAAGCATCAGTGTGTTGTATAAAACACATAACACTTGTTTTTAGTAATTCTTCTAATCCCTGTAATGAATGTGAGGTTGCCACCCTGTCTTGACCTGGCATCAGTTGAATGCGTCAGGAATGAGTAAAATATTTCCATAGGATTTGTAGGATCTAGGTCAGGCCTTTTCACACACACACACAAGCAGGCCAGTTCAGTACCCGTACCCTTTTCTTCTGCAGCCATGCCTTTGTAATGTGTGCAGCATGTGGTTTTACATTGTCTTGTTAAAAAATGCATGAACATCCCTGGAAAAGATGACGTCTTGAAGGCAGCACATGTTGCTCGAAAATCTTATTGTACTTTTCTCATTAATGCTGCCATCACAGAAGTGTAAATGACCTTTGTCAAGAGCACTGACACAACCCCATACCATGACAGACCCTGGCTTTTGGACTTGCTGCTGATAACAGTCTGGATGGTCCTTTTCATCTTTGGTCTGGAGCACACGGTGCCCATTCTTTCCAAAAAAAGACCACAATACACGTTTCCACTGTGTGATGGTCCAACCTAGATGCCTCCAAGCCCAGAAAAGTTGATGCCGCTTCTGGACATGGATAACATAAGGCTTCTTTTTTGCACAGTAAAGTTTTAAGTGGCATTTGTGCATGTAACTTTGTATTGTAGTGCTTGACAAAGGTTTGCCAAAGTAATCCCTCACCGATGTGGTTATATCAGCTATTGTTGAGTGGCGGTTCTTGATGCAGTGCCGTCTGAGGGATCGAAGATCACAGGTGTTCAGCTTAAGCTTGCTCCCTTGGCCTTTACACACTGAAATTCCTCATGATTCCTTGAATCGTTTGATGATATTATGCACTGTAGATGGATGAATATGCAAATTTCTTTCAATCTTTCTTTGAGGTACATTGTTTTTAAACATTTCAATAATTTTCTCACGCATTTGTTGACAAACTGGAGATCCTCTGATCATCTTTGCTCATCACAGACTCAGCCTTTCCTGGATGCTGCTTTTGCACCAAACCATGATTACAATCACCTCTTGTCATCACCTGTTTGGGATCACATCATTATGTAGTTTTTTTTTTACCTCATTACTAGCCCTAATTGCCCCCGTCCAAACTTTTTTTGGAATGTGTTGCAGGCCTGAAATGCAGGAATGGATGTTTATTAACAAATGAAATGAAGTTGAGCAGATAAAAAATGAAATATCTTGGGTTCAAACTGTCTGCAATCAAATAAAAGTCAAAGTAAATATGAGGAACACTGCATTCTTATTTGATTTGCATTTTCCATACTGTCCCAACTTTTTCTGATTTGGGGTTGTATTTTTTTATTTATTTAGTAGTATGTGCTCTATGCAAAGGCAAAATATTAGTGTAAACACACGTTTCTTAAGAGCATGTGTGCATATATTTTTGGCATGTTCAGTAATCTGTGACCTTTGTAAAATGTTGGCATGTTTGGCGTCATCTGCTACATGGTTAGGAGGTTAGGAGATCAAAGGGTTAAGGATCAAGCACAGAAGAGAAGGTGAGAAGGAGGAGAGTCCTGAGGGCTAACAGAATGGACAGAGATATGGTGAGACAGAAAGACAGACAGAGGGGTGAGTTAATCTCTTTAATCCTATTTTTCTTTTTTCACTTCAGAATGTTAACAGTTCCACAGCTATTTTTCTTCTTTTCATCTCACATCTCGCCTTTCCGTATCCTTGATTTGCCTCCAGTCTCTTCCTAACCCTCCTTTAACCTCCATTGTTTTAAAATGTTACCTGTCATTCTGTTTTTTCAGGAAATTAAACTATCCTAGTGATGACTATTGTTTTGTGATGACTATTGTTTTGTTCCTCATATATGGCCTAAAGAGGACAGCATCCTTTCCGAAAACAGGCCTATTACTATTATGGGACATTTAACTTCTGTTAGGCTTCATGTGATGATCCATCTACCATGATTTACCCTTTTTTTAAAATCATCCTGCTGTTTATTTATTCAGTGATCTGGGGTTTGATCTTACTCACTCACTGGTGGGTGCTGGAGCCTATCCCAGCTTTTCAATGGGCACAAGGCACACCCTGGACGGGGCGAACATTTTGTAAAATGCAATAAAAAAGTTAAAAAAGTAATTCTTTTGAATCTTAAGGTGCTGTTTGTCTTAAACACGTTATGGAACATTTTGCAAACTTAAGAGGTGCAACAAAATCTTTTTGGAACATTTTTTTTCTGCAGTGGCGTTACATAACACCATATTGTTTAGTGTTTATTTCTTCAGTACATTCCTAGTCAAGGGCCTGAGATATTCTAAAATAATAAAACATATAGAAAATTATAATAAGTAATCAGTTTTAATTGTTTTTATCTAATCATAATTTAACAATCAACATTTATCAACAAGGTAAATACAAATCTAAGCTAATAAATCCTTCATACTTGCTTATACAATTTGTGTTGGAACGTGAAGTAATAAGAAAGAACGTCAATCCAGATATAAACTTCCAGCAGGCTTGGCAATAGTTTTTCTAAAAAAGACCAATTTCAGACTGACTAATAACATTTTCCTTCTAAACTTTTTGACAAATTCCGCTTCCTGTAGGGACACTGGTGTAATAAAGAATTGTTAATAACAATGGTCCTACACAGATAAGTTTAAGTGTAACACATGCTTGCGTTTAGTTTAGTTGTTTTCTCACAGCCATACAGGAAAGCAAAGACAATTACTGTAACCATCCATTTGGCTGGTTAAACAGTATATTTTCTTGTACACAGAACTGGTCTGATAAAGTGATCATTTAAAGAAAATCCACATTTTCTTTCTTGACTTTTGCTGTACTTTAAGAGAGAACACTATGAAAGTGTTTTAGAGCCACTAATTTTTTGAATATTTAACTTAAAGAAGTCAAAATACTTCAGTAATAAAGTTGAAATAAGTCAAGAATAAAGTCAAAGATTATGGCTCAAGGGTGTGCAACAGCAAGATAGCAACTAACCTTCTTGTTTTAAAATGAGGGGCATTGAGGATTCACAAATAAAGCAATACTCGATCTACTGGCACAGCAACAATTTGTTAGTTTAAAATGCTTTGTATGAAAATGTGTTTACAAGGTATTATGACTTTACTCTCAAAGTATTTTGACTTTAATATTAATGTAACCTGACAGTGTTTCGTTATTCTGTACAAGCCTGTATTGTATAATGACAATAAAGTTGAATTGAATTGAAATGAACATCTAAATACTTCTACTTTATTCTCAAAATCGTATATTTCGAGTTTGTTTTCAAAATATTATAACATCATTTTGGAAATCTCAATATATATATATATATATTTAAAAAATATTATCAGAATATTATGACATCTTAAAGTCTAATAAAAAAAACCAAAAAATTAACAGTGGCCCTGCCAACAAATGCCGTTGTATGGTGTTTTTATTAGGATAGGCTTCATATAAACACTCATATGAAATTTTCTTTTGGAACCTATTATTATTCATTCGTTCTAATCAGCATAGCAGTTTGGATACCTTTTCATCCTTTGAATTATTTAGGCATTCAGTAAAGAACATAAGACATCAAAATTTTACTCATACTTGACTTATGTTCAAACTCCCTTGTTATTGGGCAAGCCGTAGCCTAGTGGTTAAGGTACTGGACTAGTAGTCAGAGGGTCACTGGTTCAGGCCCCGCCACTGCCAGGTTGCTGCTGTTGGGCTCTTGAGCAAGGCCCTTAACCCCCAATTGCTCAGACTGTATACTGTAACTGTAATGTAAGTCGCTTTGGATAAAGGCGTCTGCTAAATGCTGAAAATGTAAATGTTATTATTAGTCCTTTAGGTAAAGCATTTTATAGAAATTTTTTTTGGAGTTGGTTCTTTGTATCTACCAAAAACCAAACAAAAAATTTGGACAAATTTTAGGTGGCAATCAGTAAGATACTGTTTATGTTTTTCTTGCAGCTAATGTGTTCCTAGGATAGGTTTTGCCTACATATGTGTTATAAGCACGTAGTTACTGAATATCCCAGGCCACTATCCCTAGAACAAACTGTTACACTGCAGGTAGAATAATCCAACTGCAGTTTGTCTTGTGAACTCATGGATAACCTTTTTTGGTTCATAAAAGCCCTAAATAATACATTTATTATTAAAAAGCAGAGAAAATAAAGGGATTTTTGGCTGTGATGGTGCATACATTATGCAAACACTCCCAACTATCTAAACAGTAGCAACATTTTGCACCTGCACCTGCGACATTGTCTGGTGACGTCTGTTATTCCTTAAAAGACGAGACTACAAATCCATCCATCCTGTCTAAAAAGTACTTTAATACTGTTAGTCAAAATTAGTTTCAAAACAGAATATCTATACTTACTTCTAAGTGTGCCCACAATGTTTAAACCTTTCCAGATGCACTAAAACATCTTATATTTTTAAATGTTTGCATTTAAATTGTCTAAACTTTTTGTCTAGTTTGTCCATTATGTTTTACATTGCTTCAAATGTCCACACTTGAATTTTGACATTTCTGAAACTGTGCCCTGTAATTTTCCCCATTTCTAAAAACTTAGAAGAAGTGGAGACAGAAAAGGATTCACCATACCTGAGAAACCAGAATCCACTTGTGTAGTTGCTTAAGAAATAATAAAAAATTGGGGAAAAAAAACAGGTTACGTTGCTTTTATGGACTACTACCCGGGCAGGCACTCATTCCCAACTTCCTCTGATCACACACATGCTGTGAGGCACAGACTAGACGGCTGAGACCAAGTTGCACTGCATCTAATTCTATCCAGAGATTATTCTCTTCCCAGTTGTGTTCAAGCATCACCTCTCGAGAAGGCTGTCTCACTGATTACTCTGTTCTCGTCTTAAGACTACTGATGATGTCAGAGTTAAACTTAATAGACTCTCCAGGTCTGTAAGTCCTAAAAACTAACACATGACAGACGGCTAACTGTCTCACGCACACGCTCACAATGGCTCTTTCTGTAACACACGTATATACGAAAACACACACCACATGGGCGAGTCATTTAAATCTGCCTCAGCTACTGGGTTAATCCCTAACAAGCTGAGAGAACAGAGCGCGGGGAGGAGAAATGGACAACAGGGTCAAAACAGGTGTTAAATCAAGGTGGATTTAAAGAAGATATTTGAACTTCAGCAGTCACTTGTGCTTTTGGTGTAGAGCTGAAGGGTTTTTGATGAGACCTTAATGGGAGTCTGATTTTTAAAGAATTTATTTGTAAATTATGGTGGAAAATAAGTATTTGGTCAATAACAAAAGTTCAACTCAATACTTTGTAACATAACCTTTGTTGGCAATGACAGAGGTCAAACGTTTCCTGTAAGTCTTCACCAGGTTTGCACACACTGTAGCTGGTATTTTGGCCCATTCCTCCATGCAGATCTCCTCTAGAGCAGTGATGTTTTGGGGCTGTTGCTGGGCAACACGGACTTTCAACTCCCTCCACAAATTCCCTATGGGGTTGAGGTCTGGAGACTGGCTAGGCCACTCCAGGACCTTGAAATGCTTTTTACGGAGCCACTCCTTCGTTGCCCGAGCGGTGTGTTTGGGATCATTGTCATGCTGGAAGACCCAGCCACGTTCCATCTTCAATGCTCTCACTGATGGAAGGAGGTTTTGGCTTAAAATCTCACGATACATGGCCCCGTTCATTCTTCCCTTAACACGGATCAGTCGTCCTGTCCCCTTTGCAGAAAAACAGCCCCAAAGCATGATGTTTCCACCCCCATGCTTCACAGTAGGTATGGTGTTCTTGGGTTTTTCTTCTTCCTCCAAACACGACGAGTTGAGTTTTTACCAAAAAGTTCCATTTTGGTTTCATCTGACCACACGATATTCTCCCAATCCTCTTCTGGATCATCCATATGCTCTCTGGCAAACTTCAGACGGGCCTGGACATGTTCTGGCTTAAGCAGGGGGACACGCCTGGCACTGCAGGATTTAAGTCCCTCTCGGCGTAGTGTGTTACTGATGGTAGCCTTTGTTACTTTGGTCCCAGCTCTCTGTAGGTCATTCATCAGGTCCCTCCGTGTAGTTCTGGGATTTTAGCTCACCGTTCTCATGATCATTTTGACCCCAAGGGATGAGATCTTGCGTGGGGCCCCAGATCGAGGGAGATTATCAATGGTCTTGTATGTCTTCCATTTTCTTACAATTGCTCCCACAGTTGATTTATTCACACCAACCTGCTTGCCTATTGTAGATTCACTCTTCCCAGCCTGGTGCAGGTCTACAATTTTCTTCCTGGTGTCCTTCGACAGCTCTTTGGTCTTGGCCATGGTTGAGTTTGGAGTCTGACTGTTTGAGGCTGTGGACAGGTGTCTTTTATACAGATAACAAGGTCAAACAGGTGCCATTAATACAGGTAACGAGTGGAGGACAGAAGAGCTTCTTAAAGAATAAGTTACAGGTCTGTGAGAGCCAGAAATCTTGCTTGTTTGTGGGTGACCAAATACTTATTTTCCACCATAATTTACAAATAAATTCTTTAAAAATCCTGTGTACCTATGATGAAAATTACAGACCTCTCTCATCTTTCTAAGTAGGAGAACTTGCACAATCAGTGGCTGACTAAATACTTTTGGCCCCACTGTAAGTGCTGCATGGGACTCAAATTCCTGTCATAGCATCTTTCAAACAGGCCAAGTAAGACATAAAAAGTACATAAAAAACAAAGCTGCCTATCAGTGATTTTACATTCATTTGATATAATCTAATATAGTAATTTTATATCATGGACAACTTTTATACAAAACCTTTATCATTTTATACAGATAAATGTACTTCATATTAACTGTGCTATGGATGTGCTGTGTTCACTGATCAACCGTAACATTAAAACCACCTCCTTGTTTCTACATTCACTGTCCATTTTATCAGCTTCACTTATCATATAGAAGCACTTTGTAGTTCTACAATTACTGACTGTAGTCCATCTGTTTCTCTGCATGCTTTGTTAGCCCCCTTTCATGCTGTTCTTCAATAGTCAGGTATTATTTAGGTGGTGGATCATTCTCAGCACTGCAGTGACACTGACATGGTGGTGGTGTGTTAGTGTGTGTTCTGCTGGTATGAGTGGATAAGACACAGCACTGATGGAGTTTTTAAACACCTCACTGTCACTGCTGGACTGAGAATAGTCCACCAACCAAAAATATCCAGCCAACAGCATCCCGTGGGCAGCGTCCTGTGACCACTGATGAAGGTCTAGAAGGTGACCAACTCAAACAGCAACAATAGATGAGCGATCGTCTCTGACTTTACATCTACTAGGTGAACTAACTAGGTAAGAGTGTCTATTAGAGTGGACAGTGAGTGCACACTAATTAAAAACTCCAGCACCACTGCTGTGTCTGATCCACTCATACCAGCACAACACACACTAACACACCACGTGTCAGTGTCACATGCAGTGTCACCATGTCAGTGTCACATGCAGTGCTGAGAATGAGCCACCACCTAAATGATACTTGCTCTGTGGTGGCCCTGTGGGGGTCCTGACCATTGAAGAACAGGGTGAAAGCAGGTTAAAAAAGCATGCAGAGAAACAGATGGACTACAGTCAGTAATTGTAGAACTACAAAGTGCTTCTATATGGTAAGTGGAGCTGATAAAATGGACAGTGAGTGTAGAAACAAGGAGGTGGTTTTAATGTTATGGCTGATCAGTGTATTCTGTCACAGTACTGTACGTCGCTTTAAATAAAGGTGTCTGCTAAATGCTGAAAATGTAAAACTGGAACACTTGAATCAATATGCAATTATAGACTATAGCAATCCATTAAAATCCATCAAATTTAACATGAAAAGTTTTGTTAATCTTGATGCTACATAAAGGCACTTGCTGATCTTTAAGGATTTCTTGGATGCATTTATAAAAAAGTGATCTAAACAGTAAAATAGTAAAAGTGACCTGAACACACTGATATAAAGATAACATTAATAAGCTGATGGAGACTGGAAGTTTGCTATTTTTATAACATTCAATAACGATTCACAAAAGCAGACTTGTTAACTTAAGCAAGTGGTCATAGTATTAAAAAAAGCTAACAACTGCCAAGCTCCATAAAAAGTTCTGACAGGTTTAATGTGAAGGAACTCCAGTGGTCTGATCAGAGCCCTGACCTTAACTCCAATATACACCTCAGGGAGAAACTGTAATGTAAACAGCAGGCCAGGACTTCTTGTCTACCTTCAGTGCCTGACCCCATGAGCTAATCTACCCCAAGCCCCTAGTCAGGTGTACATACTTTCAGCCATAGTGTGTAAATATACCGACCATCAGCTTCGTCTAATAGCTACATTTGGCTTTAATCAGGAGAATCATATAAAGAAAATGACAGAACACATAGAGTCCAGTAAAAAAAGAGGAAGTTTTTATTTTTTGTCTAGAACAGGCTGTTTTGGAAGTCTGCGGAGAGTAAAATTGGTATGAAGGGTGGCGTCAAAAAGACCTAAATGAGGTCAGATTGGGCAGAGCCCGCTGGGTGTCTGTGGTTATGCCAGCGATCCCATTGGGTCCCAGGCAGGGAGAACAACAGGTTCCTGCTGCATGACTTCCAGCACCTCAGGGGAAAGGAACTTTTTATCCACCACCACTTCATAGACGTACTCTGAGAACCATTCATCCGTCATGATCAGATAACCTGCAGGAAGAAGCAGTCAAGATCAGATACAGACACAAAGCATCGTGAAGTCAGGGGCAGCAGGAGAGGAGATGAGTAACATGTTTAGCCTTGTACTAGCAGTTACAACGGGTGAAATTCATGATACCAAAAAACAACGTGTGTATATATTAAAATAAAACATTTTCTGACTAGGAAGTGTTCCTATGTGTTTGATTTGATTCAGTAAAAATGTTTAAACCAATCATTTTTTGAGGTGACGTGAAGCATTAACAAAACAGTTTATATGTTCTACATCTCAGCGTGCCATCAACCAATCAAAGTTACTAGAAGGTGGCACCCAGGACATATGAACTTGAGTGATGTCCCATTCTTAATCCACAGGGTTTAATATGATGTCGGCCCACCCTTTGCAGCTATAACAGCTTCGACTCTTCTAGGAAGGCTTTCCACAAGGTTTAGGAGCGTGTTTAGGGGAATTTTTGACCATTTTTCCAGAAGCGCATTTGTGAGGTCAGACACTGATGTTGGAACGAGAAGGCCTGGCTCGCAGTCTCCACTCTAATTCATCCCAAAGCTGTTCTATCAGGTTGAGTGAGGTCAGGAATCTGTGCAGGCCAGTCAAGTTCTTCCACACCAAACTCGCTCATCCACGTCTTTATTGACCTTGCTTTGTGCACTGGTGCGCGGTCATTAAGAAACAGGAAGGGGCCATCCCCAAACTGTTCCTATAAAGTTGGGAGCATGAAATTGTCCACAATCTCCTGGTATGCTGAAGCATTAAGAGTTCCTTTCACTGGAACTAAGGGGCCGAGCCCAACTCCTGAAAAACACCCCCACACCATAATCCCCCCTCCACCAAACTTTACACTTGGCACAATGCAGTCAGACAAGTAGCGTTCTCCTGGCAACCACCAAACCCAGACTCGTACATTGGATTGCCAGACGGAGAAGCGTGATTCGTCACTCCAGAGAACACGTCTCCACGTCCAGTGGCAGCGTGCTTTACACCACTGCATCCGACGCTTTGCATTGAGCTTGGTGATGTAAGGCTTGGATGCAGCTGCTCGGCCATGGAAACCCGTTCCATGAAGCTCTCTACGCACTGTTCCTGAGCTAATCTGAAGGCCACATGAAGATTGGAGGTCTGTAGCGATTGACTCTGCAAAAAGTTGGTCTGCAAAAAGTCTGCGCACTATGCGCCTCAGCATCCGCTGACCCTGCACTGTCAAATTCTCACAGATATACTTTAAAGTCTTGTGAGAGATCTACTCTTCCTGAGAGCAGCTGTTGCTTTTGGTAGAGATCACATAGAGGTAACTCTATTTTAATACAATTTCTTTAAAAATAAGATGTCCAACATGTTCATGATCAGGTGTCCAGATATTTTTGGTCATATAGTGTATATAGCATAAGACCTTGCTTTGGATAACTGTCTGATTGTTCACCTTAGGATATTGACTTTGGGTACAAAATGCAGGATCTTAATTTTGGTTAAAAATATTTTGAATAACTGTCGTATTGTTCACCACGTCATTTAATTGAGTTCACAGGCTGATTTGAAAAGCTTTTTTGGGGGCCTTTAAAATCTGGACTTTGAAGTTTAAAGACTTTTTTGCTATTATTAGCAGTTTGGTCTGGGGTGAAACCATCCATGGGAATTTCTCTATTAATAATTTCACTTTATCTGCAGTTGTTTTTTTTTATGTAACGTAACACTAGCCCAAACCTGCTAATCACCCAACATTTTTACCGTATCCTTTAACTGATTCTTTTACATGTTTAGAAGAAAGCATAAACCAGTCTTTATATTATAGGAAATTGTTTGTTATGAATGTTGTGAAGTGCTGGGTGATTCCTTTTTTTCTCCATCAGCAAATAACCTATTGTTTTCCAAAGAAGGAAGGAGCCTCTCCCTAAAAATCACACTTCTATTCCCACATCTCTCCTAACCCTTCCCAGATAAGCGTTCAGACATCACGCAGACTCACGCATTGTATGATTCTAGCTTCAGATTATTGTTATAATGAAAGTGCTGAAGTGTGACTAAAAGCAGGAAGTGGGACATGGCTCGGCACTGAAAGATGTCTGTGGCTTTTTATTTTACTCTGTAATACTAATCGTTTTTTTCACTGAGCTGCACATTAATTGATGAAAGGTCTCTTTATGAAGCCTATTTACTCAACCACCGCCCTAAGAATCAGACTGCAAGATAAAATCTTTGATCCATAATCTGCTGTTAAATAAAGGACTTGTAAGTCTTGTTTTGCATAATCAGTTATTTGTATTTATTTGTTTAATTGATTCATCATCCTAATTCAGTGCTTGTAATACAAAGGAAATTTAACAGAGAAATGGAACCATTGTGGTGGAAAACACCCTAATAAAATACCTCAAAGACTGGATTGTGAGTAGAAAAGTTGAAATCTTGTCTACAGAGAAGGATCACACCAACAGAGTCTCCCACAGAGGCTTGTGAATGCAATAACAACTGATAAACTAGACATCTTTTTATACTGTGGTTGGTAACCTTGTAGGACAGTGGGGGATTCCTCAGTTAACATAGGAGCTGGTTTAAATAAGATAGAAACTGGGCTTTGGAGGTCATACAATGCAACTGACACACTTCTTATCTCATACACCACGTACACGTCCTACATTCTATTGTAACAGAATTATTGGAATATGACTACTGGCAAAAATGCCCTAAGCAGTAAGTAGTAATTGATTTTGTACTAATACTTCTAGTGTAAATTAACATTTCTCTCACACACCAGTTACATGTTTTTATTTTTAATACTAAATGTGATAAGTAGCATCCATACAGCGTTACCATTAAAAAAAGGGAATTAAAGCCAGCTAACCCTCCAATAAACCACTTTATAGAAAAAAAAAACATGGAACTGTATTGCATTCTTGCTCATTAACAAATATTTACGTATTATATTTCAAATAATAAAGAAAGTATTATTCCACCTAGAAAGCTCTTTACATAAACAGTATTTAACATAATCATATGCACTCCCTAGAAGAAGGCTGTCTAAGTTGCCTTATTTTGACTTATATTCTGACTAAATAGCAATGGAGCTCCGTGTGTTTCCTCACCTGTGAAGGCAATTCCATCATTCAGTGTGGAACAACTGTTCTGACAGTTCTGAGTTATTTTTAAATGCAAGTAATTCATATAATTGTTTTTATTTTTATAAATGTGTATAAAAGTGTATATGCAATTTTGCGTTTCTAAGTGAAAATTTAACAGGTTTTTTATACACAGAGGGAAATATTAGCTGGGACGCTAGTGTGTTGTGTTGGCTCAGGCCATTGGTTTGAATAGCCTGAGGCTAACTCAGTTAGTTTATTTATTTATTAGGATTTTAAGGTCATGTTTTACACACTTTGGTTACATTGATGACAGAAATTACAGAAATTCTCGTTACACAAGATTCATCAGTTCACAAGTTTAATGTCAAACACAGTCATGGACAATTTTGTATCTCCAATTCACCTCACTTGCAAGTCTTTGGACTGTGGGAGGAAACCCGGAGCTCCCGGAGGAAACCCACGCAGACACAGGGAGAACATGCAAAGGACCCGGACCGCCCAACCTGGGGATCGAACCCGGGAACTTCTTGCTGTGAGGCGACAGTGAGCCACCGTGCCTCCCACTGAGCCACTGTGCCGCCACTCTGTTGGTTTAAAAAGCTTGAACTGTGGCAGTAGGCGGAGACAGCTGATGGTGTAATCGCTGTCTAAATAGTGTGTCTAAATAATCTGCCTTCTAAAGTTTGATGTAAGTTAGAATCCTTTCTACTTAGGCAGCTGCCCAGGTAGGCAGTGGGCAGCAAAGCAGCTCACTAGGTTTTCAGACAGACCCTAAATATTCAGTCAAATCTGTACCAAAAATATTTCCCCTCTTTGTTTTCAACCAAAAAAAGCCCACAAGGCTATAATCATTAATCACAGCAGACCAGAGCGTTTTCCTCTTTAGAATCTCATATTACACTCTAATCTCTAAAAAAAAACAAATGTAAGGATACATTTGAGAGCTGTGAGCCATCAAACCTCAAGCCAACATTTTCTTACTCCCAAGGCCAATGAGCTTTACCCTCTCCTCCTCTTTTAAAGCACAAAAATATCACAAAACTATGTACACATACACAGCCATGATTTATTTGAAATAACAGCTGATTAGGGCCGTTTATGAAATAAGTGGGAGAGGTTTCCTGAACTGGCAGCTCATAAAATATTACAATGTTCTACAAATATTCCGAAAGCTTTAGTGAACCTTGAACTTTTAAACACACGACCATTAACTTTGGACAAAATAGCTGCAGAGCATGACTGGGCTGAAATAGCTTTATAAGCTGGACTGGAATGCAGTGCTTATTAAATGAATGAGTGTGAAAGCGTGTTCACTTACTCACATTCTTATTCATTTGGGTCAGAAAAGAAATTCGTTTTCAGACTGAAATCCTGCTAAACAATCAGGTTTGGGTCACTGTTGGCGAGTACAGGAGGGGATTTCGGCAGTATGATATTTTTGTGGGCTATTGATGATGGACTTGGTGATCAAATAATCAAACAATTGAATAATCTTGTATAACAAAAAGTAGTGTTCTTACAACACATACAATTTCTCTCTCTTTTGGATTAAATTTTTGCATTTACCCCCCTTTTTTCTCCCCATGCAGTCATATCCAGTTCCCTAGCTGGAAAGAGGCTGTCACAAGCCTCTTGTGGTGCACAATCACGAATGTGCTGCTCACTCAGAGAGCCGTATAGCATACAGAGATACGAAGAGTCATGCACTGCATCCCATGATTCTACCATCTCTAATGCAGGCGTTAGATCAGCCAGCAGACGCCGCTGTTACAGCAGCAATGAAGAACCCGTTAAGCCCTGCCCCCTTCTTGCAGGCACAGCCAGTCGATAGCCCAGCTGAGATTTTAATTCGGATCTTAGCTGTGATGTACTGGCGCATTAGACTGTTGTGACAACCAAGCGCCAACAAGCTAAATCTTGATACAGACAACAAATTTAAGTACTATTATAATTAAAATATGACTTGTAAAAAGTTGTGCCATGTGCCCTCAGTGCTAGATTTTTTTGTCAACAGAAACGTTTTGAGAATTACTAAACTGTCACAAAAAATTGGGGACTGTGTGATTTCTTTGACTGCAACTTTAAGCCAATGTCAATCAGATATATAAATTATTAGAGAATGCTGAGATCGCCAGAACTGTGTGGGCTGCTTTACTAGTTTTTTTTTTTTTTTTTTGCATTTTCTCCCTCCCCGATTTTTAGCACGTCCAATTTTTACCCAATTGCATTATGCTACCTCTCTACCGGTGCTGACCCCCGCCCCGATTGAGGAGAGCTAAGTAACACACGCCCCCTCCGCTAAGTGAGCAGTAGCCGACTGCATCTTTTCACCTGCATCAGCCGAGTTCATATGCGAATCAGCCCTGTGCACGGAGAGCCACACCCTGATCAGCATTATTCCACTACTCTGGGCAGACGCCATCAACCAGCCAGCAGAGGTCGTAATTGCATCAGTTATGAGGTCCCTCTCCGGCCCCCTAACCCTGTATGAACAACAGCCAATCGTTGTTCATATAGCCGCCCAGCCCAGACGGATGGCAGAGCTGACATTCGATACAATGTATTCGAAATCCCAGCTCTGGTGTGCTAGCGTATTTTATCGCTGCGCCAAGTGAGCAGCCAAAGTATAGTTTTAAGTTTAATACTGTGGCAAAATTGCGTATAACTTAGTGTGTCAGAATATTAGTGCCATAATCAGTCGGGTACTTATTTGTGTTTTAAATTTAGAACAGATTCTACTACCACCAAAATTGTCATAATATTTATTTATTTGTCTCGGTTTTAACACCATGTTTAACACATATCTGTGTCATTTATGGCAGGGCATGCTTATTGTTTTCCGTATTTAAATTGAGTCCATTTTCCATTTTCATTTTTAAATCTTCTTGTGTCCCTGGTGCAGGTATTGGAGAATTTGATGTTTGTTATGTTTTATCTAATATTTTTCTCTGCCTAGTTGGTTCGCTTTTTCATTTCCTGCTTTCCTACTGTGTCCTGGTATCAGCATAACATTATAACATATCGTATTGCTGGTCAGTTAGTTTGTTCACTGTCTTTTGTATATTATTGATGTTAGGGTGGTCTGGGGTGCATGTTTCTAGTGCTTTAAGGCATGATTCTGAGTCTGTACATGTTATGATTGTGTTTTTGGATTGCTTTTGTATATTTCAAGGCCTTAAGCAGGGCTTAAGCATGCGCTTTTGCAGTGTAGATGGAACTAGGGTTCGGGTTAAAAGTGTAATAAAATAAATTGTGAGGCTGCATCAAATTTAAAAGTGCAGTTTGTCATCTATGAACCTTTAAAATGACAAGCCTTTACAAAGAACTTTTATACTATAACATTTACATAAAAAACATAGAAAGGGGGACAAAAAGGCTCACTCTGTTTAAAGTTATGTAAGAGGAATGTAAAGAAAAAAATGTGTGTTAGGAGTCAGGACTCCAGACCTGAAGGAATATCTCATGTGAGACAGATTTCCTCAGCCAACAGTCAATTATGAACTCAAAAGGGGGATTGAAGGGGGGTTAAAGGGCTAAAACCCTTTTTGCAAATTTAATCATCCCATCTGGAAAGACAAACGTCTTTAGGCTGTACAGTGCAGAAACTAGTGTGCTTGGCTGATAAAATCTTAAATCTGACAATGCTCACCTTTATTCCCACGATCATCACCCCATGAGTTCTCCACTCTCCACTTCTCATAGCATCCCTCCTTTACTTCCTGTAACCAAAACATATTTCAATTTAACAGACCATATTGCCATATACATGGTGAAATATTGTGGCAACTCCATTCTCTCACAAAAGTGACTAGGTTGAAGTTTAGAAAAACACTAAAGTTTTAAGACCAAGTGTTTCTGATTTTGTTGAGAACAATAGCATACAGCAGGGGCTGTCACATTCTACCAGTGTTAAACTAGCTGTGACTCTTCTGGACTTGCCTTTGAATGTCATAGTCCAATCAGCGTCAAGATGTGTTCCGTACAGCAGCGATCCCCAACCTTTTTTGCACCACAGACCGGTTTCATATTAGATATAATTTCATGGACCGGCGGGGGCGGGAGGATTATAAATAGAATAACTATAGAATGAAAAATCAGTGTGAATACTGAGCTTTTTTCGCTGCATCAAGACGCTGCTCCCACCTAGTGGTGACTGGACACAATAACACCCGAAGAGTTGCTCTTGTAGTGAACTCTAATTATTTATTTATTCTGTGCGGCCTGGTAATAAATGACTCACGGACCAGTGATTGGGGACCACTTCCGTATAGTACCGCCCCTTTTGGGCGATTTCAGTCTGACTCAGACTCTCATATAAAAGCTTTTTTTTCACTGCAATCTGTATGGGTTCCAGGAGAACTAGCGCTTACGTGCTTGCATCATACACAACCTGGTGTAGGGATAATAGCTAGTTAGATAATAGCTAGATTTGCAGCTAGTAAACTAATAGATAACAATTTCTATAGATGACCAGAGCTCATCGTTCAGTCATTGTAGAGCCAAAACAATTTTATTCAAGAAGAAATTTACAATGAACGTCTGGATATAGCAGTCCACAAATACTGTACAGTATTTAGCTAAAAGAGAAATTTTTATATTTCTAGTAGTATTCTAGTGGTTGCTTGAGGTAATGGAGAGGTGACCAGAAAAAAAAGTAATTGTTTAATGCACGGTGACAATGTCAAGTTAGCTAGCTGATTAACTTGCACAATGCGAACTGATGATTGACTAGTTTCTTTTTTTTTTTTTTCAAATTTCCCCCCCCCCTAATCTAGTCGTGTCCAATTACCCTGATTGCGTCCTCTATACTGATTCGACCCTTCACTGCTGACTGAGGACGCCTCTCAACTGACATACGCCCCCTCCGGCACGTACAGTCAGTACAGACTGTATTTTTCGAGTTTATACACTTGACAGGCACTGTGTATAGAGGGCCACACCCCATCAGCATTATTCCTCAGCCCTGTGCAGGTGCCATCAGTCAGCCAGCAGGGGCCGCAGTTGCACCAGTTATGAGGACCTATGATCCGACTTTCTTACCCTCTAATCCTAAACAACAGCCAATCGTTGTTCATGCTGTCGCCCAGCCCAGTCGGAAAGGCAGAGCTGAGATTCGATACGATGTATTCGAAACCCCAACTCTAGTGCACTAGCGTACTTTACCGCTGCGCCACCTGAGCGGCTGACGATTGACTAGTTAGCTAGCTGTTAATTTACCCATTCAACAGGTCACCTTGGCCCTAATCGCAACAATTGCACCCCCTGAGAGATCTGTCAGGGGCCGCCACTGGCATACAGGCAATTTCTGCAGAACTTTGAATTGCGCAACTCTTAACCTCTACTAGCTTTGCTGTAATCTTGGAAAAATGGCAAACATTTTGTTAATAACAAACCAGCCCCAGGATTGGATCACTTTAAGCCATGGTGCGGTAAGTTCTGTAGTAGTGAAAACAGTCCTAAGTGCAGCTTAACTGTAAATACTTCCAGCCAAGTGTTTTGAATATTGAAATTGCAGCATGTCATATAACACTAAGACAGTTAAAGATCCCCAAAGGAGCTTAGTCTCGGTTAGCTGTACTTTACCACCAATATATCAGTAATAAAATCAGGACCGTATATTTCAGCAGTGAGTACTCACAGAAATCATGCTGGCTTTACAGCAGACGGCCCCTGTGGTTCACAACTACTCTACCCTAGGGATTTCCAGTATAAAATTCTCATTCTTAGTAATTGTAATGATGAAGTGACAGCCATAGAAAGCGGTTATGGGAAAGAATGAAAACTAGGCACAGCTGTGGTCATTTACCATGGGAAATCAAATCGTAATTTAAAGAAATGCTGAAGATTACAAAAGAAATGTAAACACAAAAGGGCATGTAGAAGAGATAAGAAAAGAGGAAGAGGGGAAAGAAGACAGACCAGAAGAGACAAGGAGCTCAACAGGCTATTAAGAAAAATATGCCATGAGTTGTAGCCAAGTGGTGCTCATTATCCCTTTATCACTGTAATCATAAATGGTTTCAACTTCTAATCTGCTTTCAATTAGTGTATTCGAAGGAAAAAGAAAAACACTGATGTGGATACTAACGAGATATAAAAGACGACTAATCATCTGTAGTGCATACATTCAGACCAGTAAATTAATTAAAACTGTGCAGAAACATATTATGCATATAAACAGATTTATTGATCTGGAATTGCATTAGTTTTAATATTTGTTTGTATAAATATCTACACTATATGGCTGAAGCTATTTGAACACCTGACCATGAGCTTGTTGAACATCCTATTTAAAAAACAAATAGTATTAAAATATTGTGACCTCCATGTAATGTTTTCAGCTGTAACAACAGCCACTTTCACAATTAGAGCTGGGCAGTATCAGACCCTGGGAAGTATGTAGGCTTTTTACCCCCTTACAAAGACTTGAACAGTCTATAATTTTTATGGAAGGTTTATTTTAACAGAGAGAGACAGAATATCAACAAAAAATTCAGAAAAAAAACCATTAAATAAAAGTTATAAATTAATTTGTATTTAATTAAGGGAAATAAGTATTTGATCCCCTACCAACCAGCAAGAATTCTGACCCCCACAGACCGGTTATGTGCCCATGAGGCACACAAATTAGTCCTGTCCCTGTATAAAAGACTCCTGTCACAGAATCAGTTTCTTCCGTTCAAATCTCTCGACCACCATGGGCAAGACCAAAGAGCTATCAAAGGACATCAGGGACAAGATTGTAGACCTGCACAAGGCTGGAATGAGCTACAAGACCATCAGCAAGAAGCTTGGTGAGAAAGAGACCACTGTTGGTGCGATAATTCAAAAATGGAAGAAATACAAGATCACAGTCAATCACCCTCACTCTGGAGCTCCATGCAAGATCTCACCTGGTGGGGTAAGAATGATTCTGAGAAAGGTGAGGTCAGTCCAGAATTACACGGGAGGAGCTTGTCAATGATCTCAAGGGAGCTGGGAGCACAGTCACCAAGAAAACCATTAGTAACACACTTCGCCGTAATGGATTGAGATCCTGCAGTGCCCGCAAAGTCCCTTTGCTCAAGAAGGCTCATGTACAGGCCCGTCTAAAGTTTGCCAATGAACACCTGAATGATTCAGAGAAAGCTTGGGAGAATGTGATCAACTCCACTCGCCGTGTTTGGAGGCAGAGAAATGCCCGGTGGGGATGGTGTTCTTGGGGTCATATCCAGCATTTCTCTGCTCCCAGCTCCCTTGAGATCATTGACAAGCTCCTCCCGTGTAATTCTGGACTGACCTCACCTTTCTCAGAATCATTCTTACCCCACCAGGTGAGATCTTGCATGGAGCTCCAGAGTGAGGGTGATTGACTGTGAAAATAAGTTCTCTGTTAAAATAAACCTTCCATAAAAATTATAGACTGTTCAAGTCTTTGTAAGGGGGTAAACTTACAAAATCAGCAGGGGATCAAATACTTATTTCCCCCACTGTATAAGCATTTGGGCCTATTCAGTCAAAAGAACATTTGTATGGCTGGGCACTGAGGTTGGTCAAGAAGGGCTCGATTGATATTCTAGTTCATTCCATGATGAGAAAGTGTGGCACACAATCAACCTTGCATTTAATCTCCAAGGTGGTCAGTGGGATTGAGGTGGGTTTTATGTGCATGTGTTCTTCTGTGTGCATTTAGTACCTTGTCAGTTACAGCAGTAAGAATCATGGCATGTGTCATCAGGGAATCACCGAAGATCAGCCGCTCAGCTTTACTCATATTCTTTACAGAGACACCGAACACCAGCTCATGGTTAAACCTACACATAGACACAAAAATACAACATTAGTGAAGAGGTCTCAGAGGAAATCCTACATTAATGTAAATGATCATTATTAATTGCTTTTGAATATTAAACAGCATTAGAGGTATTTATTTTTGTAAACATGCAGATTTTAATGTAATACTACATGCAGTCTTGAACTGTATAATATTTGTAATTACTATATTTAATTAAACATTTATAACCATATTTATACTGTCACTGTATAAAACATCAGCCCAAATGTTATTGTGATTACCCATACATTACAAATTTTGTTAATAAGGATAAGGGTAAAAAAAAAAAAAAGTCTCAATGGTGCTTTGATGTGCCTGATCTGTGGTTTGAATCTGAGCAGTGCTATCAGCCAGTCAGGCATTTATGCAGACATGATTGACTATGTCTGTGTTCCCTAGCCATTGCACTTATCAGTGTGCTTTCAGTGCAGGAGGGTTGAGTCAAGATGCACATCCAGTGTAAAAACTGTGCCAAATCAGATATGCGGACCAGAAGGCTTTGCTGTGGCAACCCCTACAAGTACAGAAGCAGCCAAAAGAAAAAAGAAGAAAAAAAATGCTTGTTAAAAACACGCAAATGCAATCAGCACTTACACGTTCATGTCGTTAATGCCCAGTTTGCCATGGAAATGTTTCCCAACATCACAGCCAAACCACACAGCCTGTCAGAGAGAAGAAAATAAAGAGAGTACACCTGTAGCTAGGGCGGAGCTTACCGAGGCAAAGAACAGTACTGATGACTTTGACATTATTTAAGCACTCCTAAATCTCACCAGGTTTGTACTTTTTTTTAACCAAGCAAAACTACCACAATATTTTTTTTTTTTACCTCATTAATCAAATCAATTTGGTGTAATGGACAGCTGCAGCAATGAAATGTACTGTAGAAGCAATGAAATGTACTGTATCTCAAAATAAATAAATATATAAGTCACAGAGGGCCATCACTAACACACACACAGGCATTATCTCAACTAGAACAGTGATTGGATAGGAAAAAAAAAAACATATGTCATGTTTGGAGTGATCATGTGATTCCCAAGAACACCACATACAGTGGAGTATGTGGAGGCATCATGATACGGGGCTTCTTCTCTGCTAAAGAGCTTTAACATGGTATTATAGGAAACGTGAATTGACTGATGTACAGGGACACGCTGAGTTGAATTTCTTCTCATCTGCCAAATAACTAAACCTGGAAATTTTAACAAGACAACAGCTTCCAACACAGCCATTATAACTTTAGACTGAATTAAAAAAGGTCAGTCTGTTCGCAAGGTCTAGTAAATGTCCTGATTTCAAATTCTAATTAAAATGTTTTGAGAACTTAAGAACCGTGAGTCCATCAGAAGGACCCTCATAACCTTAGGAGGTCTATTAATTAAAATTGAACTATAAATTAATTAAAACTGAACTATAGTTCTGCAAAAAGCCAGTTATTTGTACTAATGTGCAGTACTTTTTTTTTTCCTACTAAAACATACTACAGTATAAAATTCCCCATCAACTTGTTTTACCATATTTGTTTATGCTTAAAAATAAAAGTTTTACTGTAGTATAGATTTATAAATATTTAGTCAAAGACATTATACTTAAGTGTAAAACTAATAGTAAAAAGTTATAGTATACTAAACAGTATACTAAATAAAACAAAAACAGCAATAAGCATCTAGAGAAAGCATTAATGTTACAGAAGCTCACTGAGACAGAGCACCTCCCTCTTACCTCTCCTTCTTTGATGGAGTCGGCGGCGGCTTTTTTTAAAAGTTCGACAGGCTGATTGTTGTAGAGGGTTCTGCGGCCGCCCACCATGTTACCCAAGAATTCCACATTGTACAGCTTTCCAAAGGGATTCTGGGGTCTGGGATCATTCACAAGGCACACCTGAAAAGAGAGCAAAGACACCAAAGATAAATTCTACTGCAGGTAAAGGGAAAAAATTAAATAAGGACTAATAGAGATAGTTTAGGGCTGTACCTTGTCCTGGAGGTTGTACAGAGGTTTGACGTGCTTAGTGTAAAATTCCTTAGGAGTAATAGGACCTATGCGGTGGAAGTTCTTGTCCTTGTCCCTGTACTCCCAACTGATAGTCTCTGGAGGACTACCCAAACACACACTAACCACTCGAAACACCTACAATTACAGACAAGTAAAAGACACAGTAAAAATCTAATATAAAGCTCTGATAGTTTTGATCTTTTTCTTTCATTCGATTTGTCTTTATTTATTTATTAGGATTTTAACGTATGTTTTACACACTTTGGTTACATTCATGACAGAAACAGTAGTTACATAAGATCCATAAGTTCACAAGTTTAATGTCAAACAGTCATGGACAATTTTGTATCTCCAATTTACCTCACTTGCATGTCTTTGGACTGTTGGAGGAAACCCATACAGACATGGGGACAACATGAAAACTTTACACAGAAAGAACCTAGACCATTTAACCTAGGAATCGAACCCAGGACCTTTTTGCTGTGAGGTAGAGTGGGTATCAGAGTGTTTTGTCTTCATGTGGGTTTCTTATTTTACAAAATATGCAGAAGATTGCTTACTTTAAATTCACCCTGGTGTAAGCTGTGATAAAACCTGAACCCAGTGTTTTCATTCATAAATTTAAATATCTGTTTGGAAAAAGTGTCAAAATGACTGTGTGTGGTAATCGCACATACACTGCATATCTGATAAATAAATATTAAAGAGCTTAAAAATGTTGGGAGTGTTATTTTAACTTTCCAGTTTTGTAATCCATCCTGATAGAGTTATCTCTGGCATTTCCTTCCCCCAGCGTAGGCCACAGGAAGGGGCACGGAAATTTCAGGCAAGTACTGGTTGTGTACTACATGTGACAATCTCCCAAATTTTTCATGTCTGGGATGTGGGATAGGGTGGCAAGAAAAACATCCAAGCCCAGCAACATTTTGCAAAAACCTACATCAAGTCTGCCAAAAGCATGTGGGAAAATGTGTTATGGTCTGATGAGACTGAGGTTTGAACAACACTCTTTATCACCAAAAGACCACCTCCGTGAAGCATGGTGGTGGCAGCATTCTGCTTTGGGTCGGTTTTTCTTCGACTGGAACTGAGGCTTTAGTCAAGGTGAAGGGAATTATGAACTTTACATATCAGTCAATTTGGTGCAAAACCTTGAGGCCTGAAAAGGAATTTCACCTACCAGCAAAACAATGACCCAAAGCATACCTCCACATCAACAAAAGCATCGTTTTCTTTAGAGGAAGATCAATGTTTGGGAATGGAACAGCTAAAGCCCAGACCTAAATCCAACTGAAAATGTGTGGGGTGACCTGAAGAGGGCTGTGCACAGGTGACACCCTAACAATCTGACAGATTTGGAGCGCTTTTGCAAGAAAGAGTGGGCAAAGATTGTCAAGTCAAGGTGTGCCATGCTGGTAGGCTTCTACCCAAAAGACTATTTATTTATTTAATTAGGATTTTAACATCATGTTTTACACACTTTAGTTACATTCATGACAGGACAGACAGTTACTGATTACTTAAGATTCATGAGTTCAAGTTTAATGTCAAACACAGTCATGGACAATTTTGTATCTCCAATTAACCTGACTGCATGTCTTTGGACTCTGGGAGGAAACCGGAGCTCTAGGAGGAAAGGACCTGGACTGCTCCACCTGGCAATCAAACCCAGGACCTTCTTGCTGTGAGGCTGCCTTTGTAACAGGGGTGTGTAGACTTTGTATATCCACCATATCTACAACAGTGTGTATGGTTTTGTTCAGAGATTTATCTATTGAACCATTTTAAAATCTCATTTCCGTGACTGGCCAAATTGGTAAGAGGTAAAAATACAGGTATTAAAATTCTATTTGACCTGTTGAGTCTCATTAACCATGTTCCATCTGATCGTCGTTGAAGTAATTTGCTGAATGCTAACAGAAAAACAAAAATAATTTCTACAAGGAGCCCACCCTCCATCTCTCTAACCCTTATCCGGTAAAGTCATTAAGCATTTTAGTTTGTTTTCTTTGTCTAGTCCCCCTTTGTGAAGCGTAAATGCCAGCAGTGCCCAGCCCTTTCTCTCAGTGTTGACCCAACATCGGACCCAGATGCTGTAAACACATAAATAATCTCATGCTGCACTCCTAAAACCCTAGCTCATCCTTGACAAGTTAGCTAAACATGTGGCTTGGTCCAAACATAACATGGGCGCCCACGTTTCTTGGTTCTCCTGTCTGTTGAAGGTGGTGCCCGCTCAGAACAATAGGAGAGGTCTACTGATATCGGGGCAGAGCCGGTAAGTCAATATTGAAACACCTGTTTGTGGTCGAGTGGTCATCTTGCTGAAGAGAGGACAAAAAGACATCCAAAGAGAAGAAGCTGGTGAGGCAGTCGCAGTTAAGCAAAGCCTGCAGTAAATCGTTCACTTTGCAAAAGATATAAAAGTGCTTTCGAAATCTCCATCAGTGAACATACCAGATCCTCAAACCAAACCCAAGCAGTACATCAAGTCATTTACATTTTCAGCATTTTGCAGACACTCTTATCCAAAGCGACTTCCACAGTAAACATTACCTTACTCTAGTTTAAGTAGACAACACTCCAAGAACACAAATCTGCTGAAACACTGTTAGAACAATTTTTTGTTAGTTCTCAGCTTAAGTGTTTAGTAAATAGGAGGGTTTTTTAATCGTCATTTGAAGACAGAGAGACTCGGATGTTCGGACAGACAAGGGAAGCTCGTTCTACCACCTGGCTGCAAGTATAGAAAAGAGCCTTGATGTGTGTCTTCCCCGAGTTCTGGGTGGAGAAACAAGGCGGGCGAGACTAGTGGCTTGGAGGTTGCGTGGTACAATGAGGTGTGACGAGTGGTGTGAAAAGTACTCTAAGATAGTTTGGAGCTGGTCCATTTTTTGCTTTGTAGGTAAGCATTAGTGTTTTAAACTGAATGCAGGCAGCTACAGGATGCCAGTGAAGAGAACGCAGCAGTGGGGTGATGTGGCAGTGTTTAGGTAAACACTTAATAGCCAAAAAATAGTGAACACCACTCCTAATTTCTAAGTTAAGGTGTTTCTGCCACACTCAGATCATATGAAAAAAATTATCTGCCTCCAAGTTTGGAGTGACAACAGCTTGGCAAAGGTTTTTTAATGCTCCAGCATGACTATGGACCTGTGGACCTTGTGAACTCAACCCTGTTAAACATTATTGGAATGAATTGGAATATAAATAATGCAAACAAACTCCAGAATGCCTTTCCAGTAGAGTTGTGGCTGGCAAAGCTGGGAAGAGGGACTAACTCGCTATGGATATGTATGGTTGGGTGTCCAGACACATTTGGCAGTACAGTGTGTTCCTTAGTATTAAATTTTGGTGTGCAATTGGGGTTCAGCAGGACTCAGCAGCCACTGTGACCTTAAGTGGGGCTGTTAACCCTTCATGTGCTGGAACTGCACCTTATTTCAGTTGTAAGTAAAGTGCCAAGGTTCCTAACAACACTTTTAAGGCACTTTTAAGATAAAATAATATATTTTTTCCACATTTCAGTGGGCTTTTAGTAGTTCTCAACATTTAGGTGAAAAAAAGAGTTTAACGCAAATAGTAATTGTGAAAGTTGAAACATTTAAAACCATCGACAGCTGCAACTGTTCACATAAGCATCCAGCACAAAACCACTGAGCCCTTAACTTCATAAAATCTTCTATCCTTTGGCTACACATTACTAACACATTTTAAACTGCCCTTGAACGCAACATCTAGGATTTTGTATGTCATGGATTGGATTTCCAAGCTGCAGAATGCACTGGTTCGAGAGGGGGGACCTAAAGAGAAAGGTGAAACCAGTGCAAAAACACAACTGCAAAAGCCGAATCCCGGACGTTTTTGGTGATATAGAAATCCTGGCTGGACGCGTTTTTTTAGGTCCAAAAAAGAGGACATGTCCGAGAAATTATAACTTTACTATATAAATATGGTAAAGTACCAGCAAATTTTGTGCTATATGCACCTTTTCATCTAGTCCACCCAGTCCCTAATGTGGACATTACCACAGCCATAAGTTTCATTTTTGTGCACCAACCAACTTTCTGTGCAGCTAGCACACAATGGCCCTCAATTCTTTTGTGTATGCTAATGTTCTGGCTGTGAAACATCAGAATGTATTGCTTGTCCAACCAGACAGACAAGTGTGTTTACTGACTATCTTTAGAAACTGGTCAGGTTTACTTAAACCCACAACCACTTCCTGACACCTTCTGACTAACCACAACAGAAGGAAGAACAGAAAATATGCTGATGGAAACAGCGGGTGGCGTGAGGAAGGATAAGATCAGACGAGGCCACACAAGTTTTTGGTTTACAGTGAAGCAGGTCTGAGTTTACTTCTGTATTTCAGATCAAAAGCACCAGCAGAACAATAAAGAAGGAACAAATAATGTTTGTGGGATTAAGAAACAAATACTGAGAACACAGAAAGCTTGTGAGCATAGTGAAGAGCTGGGAAGCTCACGTCCGTCGTTCAGCTCCGATGGCAATGATTACTTTAAATGGCTTGTGGTAAAGACTCAGAGCCAAAAACATCTTGATCACCGATCTCATGCCCTTGGGTACAGTGGCTGGTTGGGAAAGTTAGAAAGTGGCGTGCTTACACAGCTTGTGTGGTGATTACGCAATCGTTTGAATGCTCCATGCAGTAAACAGCGGACTGGCTATTTGGATATTATGCAGTGTTCCTTCAACAACCTGAGTCACTTTCACACGCATGTGTGTTTTTATGTGTGCGTTTGCTTTTGTTTTCCAACATATCTACACTAGGATGCAGCACCGAGTTCTACATTTAATTGTCATATCTTACAATGGTCAGATGATATATGGAAACAGTTTAATGTCAGTTTACTTTCATGGCTAGCTGAAGTGCAAATAATTACACAATTATGACAATAGTGGCCTGGTTCAGAAAAACAAACTCACTTTCTCAGAGTCATCTCATGTCCAAGAGCAAAGGGTTAAACGTTAAATAGAAAATACTCTTGATAAGTATGCAAGATAAATCTGTAGATTAAAATCAAGTATTTATGAGCAAACAACCCTACACATTTATGAGTACCTATGTGGCAAGGTGCATTATCATCCTGGAATCCATCACCACCAAACCTATTTTCAAACAATGGAATGAGAAAAGTGTCCAATATTTCAATGTAAGGAGCATTGACTGTTGAGGTAATATCTGCCATCTACCATGCTTCTGTGACATTATTGACTGTTTGCTTTAGGCAATCATGTACATATACTAGGGCTGTCAAACGATTAAAATTTTTAATCGCGATTAATCTCAGAATTTCATATAGTTAATCGCGATTAATCAAATTTTTTTTTTTTTTTTTTTTTATTATTTTTTTTTTAAAGGAGGTGGTTTTAATGTTATGGCTGATCGGTGTACATACACTAACATACACAAAAACTCATTCACAATCAACACAGTCTTGTTCCCTGGGTTCTGACAACTCATACTACAGTAGTGACTATATTACTTGCATCTTTTCACAATATTGCATTGTTTTTGCACCTTATTCTCACCTTATTCTCACCTTATTCTACCTGCTGCTATATAAACCCTACGCTGCTAACTGGATATCAGAATAAGTTTTTATTAGGGCTGTCGAAGTTAACGCGATAATAATAACGCGTTCCAGTGTTGCCAGATTGGGCGGTTATTCGCCAAATTGGGCGGATTTTGTTGGAAAACAATTTAATAGCATTTAAATAACACTTCTGTTTAAAAGAAAATATTCAGTTTTAAGAAGCACCAGCATTGTAAAAGAATATTAAAAGTAAAGTCAATTTTCAATGCTGATTTGGCTTAATAGTGTTGGTCAGTCTGTATCATATTCTTGAAATGATAAAGTATTGCAAAGGAATATCTTTGAAATTCTTCCTCGTAATGTTAAGGTTGCTATATTTTGGTTTTTCACTTGTCAGGGAAAATTAAGAGAGAAAAAAGCTTATTATTATCATGCGTGTGATATATATCATTTACGTGATCTGCGTATCACGTTACCACTGTGTGTTGTACGTCACTGAGCTGATATGTGTATCAGGTGACCAGCGGGTAATGGCGTGTTATGTTTAAGTGTGATGCTCCAAGTTGTGGATTAAGCAATAAAGACAACACGTTCTCCACATAACTAGTGTCATTTGTATTTCGTGGTTAAGTACAAAACATAACAATGCGGGTCTTCGTGATGTAATTCTACATGGCACTCACTGCCTGTATAGGTAAATTTTTCCTGTATAGAATTTGCGTTAACGGCACAATTTTTTTTAATCGCGTTAAATTGAGATTGCGTTAATGCGTTATTATCGCGTTAACTTTGACAGCCCTAATATATACATTTCATTACAATGATGTCAGACTAATGTACCAGCATCCTTTTTTGGTCAATGCAGATTCGTGATTCATCACTGAATATCAATGATATCCAATCGTCCCCACTCAGTAGTTGCCTCTCTTTCTCTTACGTGTTAGTGATGGTTTTTGTTTGGCTTTTCTTGATGTAAATCCCATTTTACTACAGTTCACATTCTAATATTCTTTTCAATTGTTTTGCTGCACATTTTCTATTTTGAAGTCATATTGCATTGAGTTTTCTATCCTGCTATATGCTTTGACGCCTTCCCTGGTCTACTTGTTTTCCTATTAAAACCTTCTCATTTTATTCAGCAGCAAATTCTAAACCTAGCTGACTGATCTTTTGCCACACCATGTTAGATTTTCTTCTTGAAGGCGTTAATAATCCCTTCTATTGTTTCAAGTGACAACTCTCATGTTGGAGCCATG
This sequence comes from Trichomycterus rosablanca, assembly GCF_030014385.1. Taxonomy (NCBI): domain Eukaryota; kingdom Metazoa; phylum Chordata; class Actinopteri; order Siluriformes; family Trichomycteridae; genus Trichomycterus; species Trichomycterus rosablanca. The sequence continues at coordinate 11,042,905 of NC_086007.1, read as the reverse complement.
TTTTCTTCCAATTAGACAAAACATGCAGCTTGTTAAGGTCTGTAAGAACTTCTTGTTAACTGCAGACTGATTTGTGTTTTCAGACCTGTGTCAGTGTTTATTTTAATTAATATCATATTTTCCTAGATTGAGAATAGGAAACTATATGGACTCACTTTGTGTTAAGGGGAAAATATGGAATCAACTTGTAAAAATCATAATCTGGAATTGTTTAAGGAATGTTAAGCAAAAGATCTGTGAGTCATTGCAGCAGTAAACGGTGACATCCTGTCTGGAGGAAAAACAATTTGTGGAGTCAGTACAAAAATAAATAATGTTGGTACACTTGTATGATTAGCTTTTACTAATACTAATAACCGAGATTAATAACATCAATTGTATTTTTTGTTTTAGAAAAAAAATTCCCTATAAAATGTTAATAGCCATCATTGTGCAGCCCTTGTTGTGAAAATTATTTTAAAATTGTATTGACTGTTAATTCATGCATGTTTAAAAATATATCTTGGTGTTTAGTTCCATTGAGAAGCACACATGCAGTAGTAAAATCAAGTTACATATAATGACATTTTAATTTAATTTGATGATTTAATCTCTTTGTGTATTTTATGTTAAGTCTTTACGTCAGGAGATCTGTTGAGTGGGGCTGGTCAGCTCATCTTGTGGGCAGAGGGGTAATGGTACAGAGAAGCAGGTAAGTAAAGACTGATTGTGTTGAATGATGCTGAGAAATGGTACAGCTTTAATTCAGGCCCCTTTACACAGTGGTCTGTGCAGGTCTGTGCATCATCAACCTGCGGTTCAGCAACCAGGCCTGACAAACTCTACTTAACAGTCAGTAACAAACGGCTTTGATCTACATGTAATTACACATGCACACACACAGTTTTCCATGTAAATGGGCATCCGCCTACAGACATACATGTAATACAGACAGTTGAACATATGTTACAGGCAGAGCTAATCATCACAGCATGTGCATACAATCTAATTTTCATTCCAAATGCAAATTAAGTATACAAGTATAATAAGCAGCGTGTGTACAACATAAATATTTCCAGTACACCAAAAACACTCAGACCAGGTACTGTTTAAAAATATATCACAAAAGAACGTGGACTCCCCGTGGCATCCTTGTGCCGTTGTTGCCTCATTTAAAACCATGGGCATTATTTTGAAAGTGGTAAATATTTGCTGTTACAAGAGCATCAGATAAGCTGGGATTTCCTTTCATTTAGCCCTAAGGATTTAGTTAGCTAGTGGGTCTTCATGGCATATACTTGGTGGCCATATGGCTATTGCCGTCTATTGGTCGGCTATCGTCATCAAATACATTTGGAAATATAAAGTACAATTTGAAACAGGACAGATGATAAAGGCTACAAAATTCGCAAATTAGAAGCAAGGCAATGTGGTGATTACCAATAGGTTCCTATATAATAGTTCCTACTAGAGATAAAAAAAGAAACACATAGTCGGTGTCTTCCGCAAACTGACCACGACAGTTTTATTATGTTGATTGCACAGACAGTGATGCACTACACATTTTATACAATTTAGAGATGAGTGATTTCCCACCAGGATTTTTATTTTAGTGGGAACACATCTGATTTGTGGTAAAAACTGTGTGGGAGGGAGACTGACTAATTGTTTTTCCCATACACTCTGTAGATAAAGTAGGCTGTATTGCCATGGCATTTGCTTTTTTAAATTTCATTTATTTATTTACTTTTCTTGGCATCTTTCGAACCATGGCACCCAAACGCCCCACAGGCACTGATGACACTTCCTGTGTGAACACAGGGTAATAAACGATCAGCCATTCGGGCAACAAGAGGCGAAAAATTGCTGCCTGTCTGAACGTACAGTTAGAGTTTCTATTTTGTAATAACAAATCATACAGTTTACCAAATATGTTCTAGCAGAAAAATGTTATGGGCATCATATGATGACATGCTATGACAAAGCTGTAGAGATGTTACTAAGCTCTCGAGTTTGCAAGTAAAGATCATATGGCTGTAAACACCTGTTCTCAATATGTGTGGCTGAAACCACAAATCTACTAAATAAAAAAAATGTTTCCATATTTCTGAGAATGTAGCTAAATATACAGTCTATACACAAGAATGCATTTCTAAACACAGCCCTAGTTCAACAAACTGGTTTAGCGCTGCTTTTCAATAAACAAGTCCTCTAGTCTTTTTATCACGACATAACCCTGTGCACGCTCTTATGCAAGACCATAAACTCAGGCAGCATCGCTCAGCAGCAGGTCCGGTGCTCTGTCACGCATACAGTTTCTTTCCTTCACACACCAGTCAAACAGAACTCACCTATACCAGGTGAACAAACAGCACCCAATCAACAAATAAAAACGTAATGGAGCAAACTCTCCAGGTAACACAGTCGAGCATAATCAAACACTCATGTCCCAAAACAAGATTTTTTTTTAACAACAAACTACTGTTAAACTGCTCGCTTTATTGAACAGAAGAAAATCAAAAGTCACTCAAAACCACAGTGCTTCTGTTTGTGTGGCGTCTCGTTTCCTCACAGATGGTGCAGGTGTAATAATAATGCCAGTGAGATTGCCTTTGCCATACTGTGGCAGACGCTGAGAGATAACGATCTTGTTTGTGGAACATTCTGTCAACAAGTAGTGGAGGTGTGTGCACTCATTTTTTTCATGTCACACACACATAAAGCAACATTAAAGCCATTTAAACACACACATATAATGGCCATTTAAACACACACATATAATGGCCATTTAAACGCACACATATAACGGCAAGATATTTTTACACATTTGGTTTATAGATGCTGGGTTTTAGGGGTTTAGTTGTAAAATTGATAACAATTGCATGACATTCTTGTCTGGAAAATGTCCTCAATGCCTCAAAAAGAAAAAAAATTATATAAATAATTTAACCACATAATTATTTGTAGAATTACTTAAAATTATTGTTTGCTGTTCAGTGTTGAATGACCTTCAAATGACACTTTTACAAATTTCAGGATTAATCAGAAAGCTAATTTAAAAACTAATTATGCAGCAGTAGGAAGTAGTAGTAAGAAGATTTGTAGAGGTATCAAGTGTGGGAGTACAAAAAGACTACAAATCTTAAAGTTTACAAAGAGAGATCAGAAGCAGGATTCAAACCCAGGTCCCCAAGACCTTGAAGTGCTGCAGCATTCACACTACCTGCTGCACCATCATGTCACTGTGAGTTAACCTGAACAGTATAGCAGTTTATACAACAGTTAGTTCCGACCTTACAATCTGATTGGTTGAGAAGCGTTCTAACCGTGCTGATATTTGTGATAACAGCACGGTCTTTTCACACCACAACTGTATTACTCCGCTGACACGTTGCCAGTAACGACAAGCTTCATGCACACAAACGTGCACGCAGGCGACACAGACTTTTTTCCTGATCGCGTTTTAAATCCATTATCTGATATACAATCTAGTGCACTGTGTAGGGAACATAAATCATTTGTCTAATATATTGTCTAGTGCACTATGTAGTGAACATGAATGTGTTATCTGATATACAATCTAGCGCACTGTGTAGGGAACATAAATCAATTGTCTAATTCACTATCTAGTGCACTATGTAGGGAACATAAATCCATGATCTGATACACAATCTAGTGCACTACGTAGGGAACATGAATGTGTTTGTGACGCGAACAGTTAGCAGCTCCTAGAAGTTCTGTTATCACCCATATCCTTTGGTGTGTGCGAGAGGTTATTTATTTCTTTTTTTTCCCTTCGGAGGTTCTTGCCTTCTTCTTCTTGTTCTTACCTCCCTGAAATGAGTTTTTGCAACTTGGGATGTTTGCTTTGTAGTGTTAAACTTTATATTCTTTGTGGAACTACTTTTTGGCGGACGGTATTGTAAATATTAAAGCATATTTATCATGAAATTCAGGGCTTCTTTGATTTTTTTAACAGATTTTTTTAACTGTTGTATAAAAGCAATAGAACACTTGAGGTCCTGTGTTATCGCAAATAACATCACAGCTGTGATGATCTACGGCACTCCCTCTCGTGTTCTATTGCTTAAGTGAACCACAATGATTAGATTGTCACTGCAACCTAACAAATGGTGGAGAATGCGGGCATAAGTGTAACTATAATCTAACAGTCACTTAAGATCCTCTTTATGACATCATAAAGATTGTTATTAAGACTTTTCTTTTTAGTTAGTTATGTTAAATAGTATTTGAAATTTTTTTTTATTAATGTGCCCTGCAATGGATTGGCATCCTGTGTGGGGTTTGTTGCTGCATTATGAAGCTAAACCCACCATCACCCAGACTAGGATGAAGCAGAGGTAAATCATGAAACTTAATTAATGAATGTTATAACTGGACAAAGAACCTGATGATTAGAATGCTTTTAGAGTGTCAAGACTTGGGGAAGTTTAATCCGATACTGAGTATTGGTTACAGGTCTGATACTGATCTATTTTTCCAGTTCAGTTTAGTGGCATTTTGTGCTGTAAACACTGTGAGAATGTATGTATCTGAATATATTTAGTTATCAACCAATAATTAAAGCTCCAATTAAAAGTTAGAATTAGAAATAAAACAGACTGTTGTTTTAAACCACATTTCTATTTCATTATATTTTCATCAACAGCTTTATTCTGATTATTTGCAGTGGGTCCGGTTCTACAGGGAAATACTGGGTGAAAGGCAAGAATACCCTCTTGCTTATGGCGCCAAACCATCCCCATCAGACATAGCTAATCATGTCTGTGTAGACATCTGGCTGGCTGATAGTACAGATGGTGGACTAGCATAATAGAGCCTTGCACCACCCAAGTACCTAAACCAAATTATTTTAATAATCTTCTTCATCCACAGATATATTTTAATAGCCATGCCATAAATATATTACTGTGGACTAATGTGTTAAATGGCATGTATTACTAAGCTTCTTAAAGGGAAATAAGAAATAAAAATGCTGTCACTGACCCACTTCAGTTTTGCTGGTACTTTGTAAGCAAACCTACATACTGTAACACATGATGAGTGCAGTAAAATTGTGTTCATGATTCGTGATGTAAAATTTTGCCAATCCTATTTCTATCCACGTTACTCATGCGTAATTATATAGTCAGTAAAACAGTGCACTCTGGTGGTGCTATTGAAGTGTCACAGGTTTATTGTGTTGTTTTATCTTTATTATTTTGAGATTCATCGCATTATATAAGTTAAAATTTACTCCATGTACAATTTCTGGGAAGAATCCAGCTCATGGTGGCTGTATTCAAACACGTGTAATAACATGGCGCCCTCATGTGACAGACAAACGAAATGCTTTTTTCTTTTCTTGATTTTATACTACTCTAATTCTAATGATGGTAAAATGGAAGACCACTAACCTCCTCGATCATGGTGTCCATGGCATCATTTAGCTGAGTTTTAGTGGCGTTACTGGCGACCATGTTTCTCAGTCTCAGACAGTACTCTCTCATCTGAAGAAAAAAAGAGAAAAGAATTATAATTAACACTAATTTATTTTACCGCACTGGGCATATGGGCAGTTATGGTACCAAAAAAACTATTTACCATCAACTCAGTTATAAGAAGAGTCTAAGTGTAGCTCAGAAGCTGTGCATTTATTTAAAATATGGATTTCTATAAAATGCCAAAACATTATGACCAGACACTAAAGATGCAAATGGGAGTGCCTATTTTACAACAAACTTGCATGTCACATTCAGATATAATAATAATAATAATAATAATATTGCATTTATATAGTGCCTTTCTAATACTCATGGTTAATAAATGTCAAAGCTTGGGTGCCATAATGCTGAATGATCAACCACCAGAATTAACTGATCTGAATTTTGGCACTGACAAAGGACCACTATCAGAAGACCTAAGTGATCGTGTGGGACAGTAAAGGTGTAGAAGTTTAATGTAGAAGATAATACATTTCCACGGTGGGCTAATGCTAGTTACTCAGAGTATACAGTGCCTTGCAAAAGTATTCAGCCCCCTTGAACTTTTCAACCTTTTGCCACATTTCAGGCTTCAAACATAACGATATGAAATTGTAATTTTTTGTGAAGAATCAACAACAAGTGGGACACAATCGTGAAGTGGAACGAAATTTATTGGATATTTTAAACTTTTTTTAGAAATAAAAAACTAAAAAGTGGGGCGTGCAATATTATTCAGCCCCTTTACTTTCAGTGCAGCAAACTCACTCCAGAAGTTCAGTGAGGATCTCTGAATGATCCAATGTTGACCTAAATGACTGATGGTGATAAATAGAATCCACCTGTGTGTAATCAAGTCTCCGTATAAATGCACCTGCTCTGTGACAGTCTCAGAGTTCTGTTTAAAGCGCAGAGAGCATCATGAAGACCAAGGAACACACCAGGCAGGTCCGAGATACTGTTGTGGAGAAGTTTAAAGCTGGATTTGGATACAAAAAGATTTCCCAAGCTTTAAACATCTCAAGGAGCACTGTGCAAGCGATCATATTGAAATGGAAGGAGTATCAGACCACTGCAAATCTACCAAGACCCGGCCGTCCCTCTAAACTTTCAGCTCAAACAAGGAGAAGACTGATCAGAGATGCAGCCAAGAGGCCCATGATCACTCTGAATGAACTGCAGAGATCTACAGCTGAGGTGGGAGACTTTGTCCATAGGACACAATCAGTCGTACACTGCACAAATCTGGCCTTTATGGAAGAGTGGCAAGAAGAAAGCCATTTCTCAAAGATATCTATAAAAAGTCACCTGGGAGACACACCAAACATGTGGAAGAAGGTGCTCTGGTCAGATGAAACCAAAATCGAACTTTTTGGCCACAATGCAAAACGTTATGTTTGGCGTAAAAGCAACACAGCTCATCACCCTGAACACACCATCCCCACTGTCAAACATGGTGGTGGCAGCATCATGGTTTGGGCCTGCTTTTCTTCAGCAGGGACAGGGAAGATGGTTAAAATTGATGGGAAGATGGATGGAGCCAAATACAGGACCATTCTGGAAGAAAACCTGTTGCAGTCTGCAAAAGACCTGAGACTGGGACGGAGATTTATCTTCCAACAAGACAATGATCCAAAACATAAAGCAAAATCTACAATGGAATGGTTCACAAATAAACGTATCCAGGTGTTAGAATGGCCAAGTCAAAGTCCAGACCTGAATCCCATCGAGAATCTGTGGAAAGAGCTGAAAACTGCTGTTCACAAACGCTCTCCATCCAACCTCACTGAGCTCGAGCTGTTTTGCAAGGAAGAATGGGCAAGAATTTCTGTCTCTCGATGTGCAAAACTGATAGAGACATACCCCAAGCGACTTGCAGCTGTAATCGCAGCAAAAGGTGGCGCTACAAAGTATTAACGCAAGGGGGCTGAATAATATTGCACGCCCCACTTTTCAGTTTTTTATTTCTAAAAAAAGTTTAAAATATCCAATAAATTTCGTTCCACTTCACGATTGTGTCCCACTTGTTGTTGATTCTTCACAAAAAATTACAATTTCATATCGTTATGTTTGAAGCCTGAAATGTGGCAAAAGGTTGAAAAGTTCAAGGGGGCTGAATACTTTTGCAAGGCACTGTATGTCGAATGCAGTAAATATGGGCAAGGGTGTAGACCCAATTGACATTGATGAAGGCCAAATTGTTGTCCAGACAACTGTGTTAAAGAAGCTTCAAAACAGCAACACTTATAGGGTGCTTGTTGGCAGCTAACAGTGGTTGAAGGAGGGATGAATCATGAAGCTCCAAAAGGGTTTTGAGTGGCCAAGACTCATTAATATATTAATATAAACCAAGAAAAGGACTACTGTGGCTTCTGCATATGGGGTACACACTGTATGTGTATACTGGTAACATCCTGGCACCAGTTACCAAAAAACACAATCAGAGGTCTTGTAAAGTCCATGGCTCAGGAGGTCAAAGCTGTATGGGAAGCACACAAGGACACAACATCATGTTAAGTGAGTGGTCATGATGTTTTGGCTCATCAGTGTACGTTATTAATATAGTCTGATGATGCATGTAAATCAAAAAGTTTTACAGAAAGCAAAAGCAAAGCACAATGACATCCACTGTATAGGTACAGTATCTGTGGCATGCTAGGTATTGTGTGTCAGTCTGTTTATACTTTCTTTTCTTTATATTTTAAGTCCACCTTACATATTCATTTTAATTTTTTGGCTGCAAGATACATTAGTACTGTTCTTGTATTTTCTTGTGTAAGGATTCTAAATATTAGGAAAGGCATATTTTGTACCATCATGCCCCTGTTCACAAAACAAGGTCCAGAAACCTTTTAAACCTTTGGGTAATCATTAATATGCTCACAGGATACTTCCTCTTAGTACATTATTATACATAATTCCTGAATTGTTATCACATGCTGCAAACTAGCGATATAAAACAGTGATATAAAGCCCAGTTAGTACAGACTGCTCCTGCTCATTTACACTATATGGCCAAAAATATCTGGACACATATCTATGTACTTGATGGACGTTTCATCCAAAAGCGTGAGTGTAAGTATAGTGCTGGCCCCCACTTTGCGAATGTCACAGCCTACTCTATTTGAAAAAGCTTTTCACAAGTGTGTCTATAGGAATATATGCCCATGAGGTAAGAGCATCTGTCAGGTCGAGAACTGATGTTGGACAAAAAGTGTTCAGTAGCATTGAGGTCTGAGCTCCTTCACACAATACTCATTAAAGCACGTCTTTACTAACCACACTGTGTGCACAGGGGCATAGTCAAACTGGAGCAGGAAAGGGTGTGCCACAAAGCTGAAAGCCAGTAATTTTATAAACCTCTTAGCAAGGAGTGTGGCTGAAACACCTGAACTCAATAATAAGAGGGGTGTTTACATACTTCTGGCAATATAGTGTATTAGTATAGTCTGTATTAGGTCAAAATTAGAGTTGGTTTCTTATATAAAGGCTGCAATAGAAACCATGTCTGCGTGCTTTCATAGCCAAGTAATCACTTAACACTGAGCTTCAGTGTAAAATTTGGCTGAGATTGGCTTACCACTATATTACAATTACAAACAAGCTTTGTAATATACTGGTGAGTGTGACTGGTGAGTTTACAGCAGTTTACCTTGTGATTAAGGATCTCATTCATTCTACGGGAAGCTTCAGAGCTGTGAGACTCAGGAAAGCACTTCTTTGGAATGACACCATATTTCTCTGAAAAGCACAAACAATAAATAAATAATGACTTACATTGAACTATATTTGGAACACTTTCAATAAAGAGGGCAATTTATTAGAAAACCTTTATAAGGGCACTTATTATTTTAAAAAAAAAACTTGCCTGTAAATGACTGAGCCTTTCATTTTATACTCAATCATGAAAGCATTACCTGTTACCATCTAAATGCACATATTGTGGTCAATTGCTGCCCAAAATGTTATTATCCTTAATAACAGAAATTGTTAAGTAATGAATAGATAGACTGATCAAGTGACTACACAACTGCAAAATTCGAATTTTTATCTTGGTTATATCAGTAAGGAACAATTGCAAATGTTCTCATTAATTCTTATCAATGTAAAATGAGCAAACTTCTCACCCAACATGTAGCTGAAGAGCTACCAATGTACTGACAGTCATAAGATTCAGAAGTCTTTGTTTTAAAAGACAGTAGGCAGACAAAGCTTTTATATAAAATTACAGCTATTATATAATTTGGAATAGAATGATGCAGACTGACCAATGAGATTAACCAGCATATCCCATTGTCCACCATCGTTAGTTGGATTCGAGAGCAAAAACTGGACCAATCGGCTGTCCACCGGCTCCTTCCTCTGGGCTGTCTCCACAAAGCTATGCAAAAAGTAATAGCAGCGTTCCACCTGAGCAAAACAGACCGCAAGGAAAAAATAGAATGAGAGTGGCAAACAGTGGCAAGTGTCAAACAATTGGTAGGAAACCTACAGTGATCACAATGCACCTTGCACAATAGATGGTGTAATCTGTTATCTGGGGCATGATGTATAAATCACCACAGAAAACCAACAGAGCGCCATGAAATAATAAAACAGGTGGGGTGTGCAGAGAATGGTAGACACAATAAGCACTACAGGGGGCAACTCTTGAGGTTTACATAGGCTGATGTTATAGTTGATTGTTATGTGTTGGTGGAAACTGTGATAGTGAGGAAGAAGCATCTACAGAATTATATGATGTTGCCCCCTGTTGTGCTTATTGTGACTACCATTCTCTGCACATCCCACCTGTATTGTTATGTGTAATATTATGCTGTATAACATGTTATTGTGGCAAATATTACTACTCATTTTATATGTAAGGCAAATGGCTGGTCTAATGGCTGCAGTGGCCCTTGCAAAAAGCCAAATGCCCTTTACAGTGGCATTGTTGTGGCCAAGTACACTGGTCCACACTTTGGTGGTGGTGATAAACAAATCACAACGTGTTTAATGCATGGTGATGTGGTCTTACCTTGTCCCAAAAAAAGAGATAGGACTGACTGAACTCAAACTCTTCTATGTTAAACTTCTTCATGAATGGAAGTCTCAGTACATTGAGGCATGAGAAGATCCAACATCTCCCTGACACAATTAACAGAAAAATGCACAGTTACAATATAGGACGACATCATGCTGGCTTAAATTTGAGATTTTATTACTTTGTGTTTCACATTAAACTAATAAGGCAATAAGAGGCAGAGCTCTCTAAGTAAAACACAGTGGGTTTATAGTATGCATGTGGATACCTGAGTTCTTTTGGTTGGTTACAGGCTTGCCCTCATTAGGAATTGTGTGCTGGAAGATGTGCACTGTATCTTGGACTGTCTGCCGGTGCAGGCATACTTCTAAGGGGTCGATGCAGGTCGATACGTTCTGAGCCAACTGGTATCGAGGATCACCCTTTAAACGCTTCACAAAAGAGGATACCTTATCCCGACACAGACCTGGGGTTTGAGGCAAAATAGACATCTGATTTAGTGTCCATTTACTAGTAAGCTAAATGTGCAAAAGAGTACAGAGCAGAACCTCCATGTTATGTTACTAATTTAATACATTATTTACATACATTCAGAGAGCAAATGTACAAGAGTACACAATAAACAATATACATGCACAGATTTATGGATACTACATGTTGTAATCATGCACAATAATCAGGTAATTTAAAAAAATTAAATGTATATAATTCAGTAATACAAAGTACATAGAATATAAAAAGTTTTAATTTCTCCATGTATATAATGACACAATATATGATGGAATCAGTACGCGTTAAACAGTTGCAATGAATAAATTTTTTATTGTTTATTTAATATTTAAATATTGTACAATTACCATCAGTTCTCCCTTTAACAAGCTGACATTTGTAAACTCCACTGTACAACTTGAGCACTGGTCTGTTGTAGAAAAATGGATGACTTTATATATCTCAGCTTCCAGTTCCCTTATAACATTGGTTTAGCCACTGACCTGAAGTATTTTCACCCTGTAGGACATACCTGGAATCCACTGTTTTAATTATTGCTCTAAAAGCTTCTGTCTCGACTGTCTATAGAGGAATATTATATGATTTGCTGCCTACTGAAGCTTACAGCTGTTATATTAACTAAGCTACGGTATGGTGGTATTTGAAAAATCCATACGGTATGAGGAATCAAAGACGGTAAATGTACCGTCATACTGCCCAGCTTTAATCAAAACCTTTCCATCTGAAGGTCTGGAGTCTAATGGCAATTAGTGTGTTTATACTTAACACTTAAATAAACCTTTACTGTCAGAAATTTTACAAGCTTTTAAACAAATGGTCAATCATCACTGTTGTGCCTTCTATTATGAACCAGCAGGGCTGTGTGGTTTGGTCATTACATATATAATTTGCTCACACAAAGCCAAAATATCCCAATTCAGCCTCCATCCTACACTTGACAAATGACAAACATAGGTATTGCTTTAATAATAATAAAAGGATTATCTTATAACCAGTTTGGTGAATTTGCAGGACAGACATTGTGGAAATGATTCAGAAGCAATAATTCATTTTTGCATAGAGTTAATGTTAGTTAGATAAAAGTTAATGTACATTTACATAACATTTTTATTTACATGGGTCAATATGTTCCACTACTGCTGGGTGTTTTCAATTGTATTCTAACCAGTAATTGTTTGGGATGGGGTTAAAAACATTCCTTTATACAGTGGTACCTTGTAAGTCAACGTCCCCTAAACTCAAAATCTTTGAAACTTGGCACCCTTTGTCAAGAAATTTGTACCCTTGAAATCAACATTTCCCTTAAACTCAACGTGTTCAGTTTGTTTTACAATTACTCTACTGATGCCAATTCCCGCCTTGATTGAGTAGAGCGAGACTGACACACGGCCCCTCTGACGTGTGCAGTAGCCAACTGCATCTTTTCACCTTTTCACCCGTGTTCAGCTTGCTTTATAAAAATGTATTTATTTAATTTCAAATTAACAATGAACAGTCGCTTTGTTCAGCGCTCGGTTTGAGCGGTGCGGTAATACGTCATCAAAGTGTGCATATAAAACAAATCTGCATTTGTGTGGAATAACCGTCCGATTCACTCTGAAAGCGTCCACATGTAGCTGTATTTTCCTCACTGCTTCACTTTTAAACTTGTGTTAACAGCTTGGGGTTCTGAGAAATTGGGTTTCCGAGAATCAGCTTTTTATTTCAGTGTTTTTGTATTATATTTTTTTGTTATTTTCAGTGTATAAGTGTCAAAAACAACCCCATTGTTTGACATACGCCTAAAATATACGCAAGTCCACGGGACCATGGAACACATTAACAGGTTTCCCATACATCCTTATGGGAAAAAACACCTTGAAACTCCACGCCTTTTAAACTCAACGCCAGTCCCAGAACCAGTTGATGTTGAGTTTCAAGGTACCACTGTATTATCCAAGGTGCTGACCATTCATAGTGCTGAGGATTTTGTATGTAACTTTTATAATGGTAGAGTTTTTTGTAATTTTAGTAAAAAATAGCTCGACTTCACATGGCTAAGGAACAAATAAGGTTCCTGTTAGAACTAAAATGTACCGTGAATATAAAAATGGGCCATGTACAAATGAAAAGTCAATAAAATAAAAAAAAAAACAATAAAATATAAAATCTGATAACGGTGCATCTAGAAAGGACCAAAGGTGAGCTGGTAGGGTGACTTGCAACTTTTAGATAACGTCGAGCTTTAGAATGGTTACGTAACGTCTAGCTATATAGTTACATCATTTTAATTTAATTTAATAAAATGATGGTTTTAGGTAACTGAGTTGTAGTTCTAGTAAGAGGAACTAAAACTCGCTGTTCAGCATTAATACATAAAATAACAAACCAGCTCCAGCATTGTTTCTCGCACTACTTTCACTTTTGCTCACCAGTTAAACCACAGACATGTTTACATCTTAACCCCATATAAAAGCACAGTTTTGCTTATATAAGTATAATAAAGTAAAATAAGTACCAGCAGCGTAAGCTAATGTCATATTACTTCCAGTCCAGTGTGAGAGAACCGTGCAGCTCAGGCTAACCAGTAATGCTAACCCCAACATACCTGATTTTATTCAATAACTCCTTCAAACTGCACACTTACACTGTAACTAAACCCCCCGGCTGTGTGTTATTCATTAAAAGCACGTTAAACATACCAGTTTCCATGTTTGTAGGCAGACAGAGTGGTCGCTGTTAATAATATGAAACACTTCACAGCTTCAGCCGCTTTGTTTATTTCATTCAGCCGCACACAGCCAGTCTGAGAGAGCAAATCAGCGGAACAGCCGGATTCCCGGAAACAGGAAATGCATATTTGCTGGTAGTGATGGTGCTAGTATTGATTTCTGAATGATATATGAAACCGGTTTATACAGTCAGCACGAACACATTCAGTCACTGTTGTTCTTTTTATTTAGTGTACTTACTGTCCAAAAATACAGTCTATACAAGGGTGGCCTCTAATGTAACCCCAAAAAGGAGGGCATGGCAGTGGGCATCAGGATTTACATGTTCTTCATTTAGCAGACGCTGTTATCCAAAGCAATTGAAGATTAAGGGCCTTGCTCAAGGGCCCAACAGTGGCAACCTGGCAGTGGTGGGGCTTGAACCATAATTGATATAGTTTTGATGCAACTACATTTACATTTCATTTTCAGCATTTAGCACACGCTTTCATCCAAAGCGACTATCAATTTTGACTTTTAATAACACATTAATTTTTGAGCAACTGAGGGTTAAGGACCTTGGTGGGGTTTGAACCGGCAACCTTCTGAGTACTAGTCCAGTACCTTGACCACTGGGCTAACACTGTCCCTACAACTAGGGTTGCCAACTTTCAGAACTGGAAATAAGGAACACCCTGGGTTGGCAGAAGGCATGGGGTGGGATGGCGGTTAGGGTTGCACCTATACATCGCCATAGGAACATTAGCAAAATGTTTAATTTAGGCTGTTTAACATTTATTATTTTCATTCTTTATAATAATAAATCAAAACCATATTTTAGGCAAAACAACCTGCATAATGAACATCTGTCATGTTCTTTTATTGGAAGAAATAGGCAACCCAATAGGTAAAATCAAAATCATACATTTATTACAAAAATAGTAAGAAGATCAAACAGTATAAACCCGGCCGGGGACCTTTTCCCTGTCAAAAAGTGATCCAGTCAGCTATCTGAGCAATAAGAAAAAGTGTTTTACCGCTGTGCCACCTGAGTGCCCATGTTTAATAATATTGACTGTGAAGTTTACAGTTCAGCTGTAAACATGATATTGTTGAACTGTGAAATAATTCATGGTTAAATTGAAAGTTCATAGCGGAACTGTCAACTAGATTACTATGAAATTTCACAGTGGAAAAATGAAGTGGCCAAATTAGCATCAAAAGTTCATAGTAGAACTGTAAAGTAATTCAGAGTTTTACTATGAAATTTCATAGTACATTTTTCCTGGGACCAAATGAACTAGAAATTTGCCATATTAATGAACGTTCTACTTACCACATCTAGAGTCTACCACTTAGAAATAACATCAGACCCTCTTCAATCCCCTCTGTAATTTGAACCATTCTTGCAAACAGCCTTGATGAGTCCACACCGACACTGGTTCGAAGAGGGACATGCCACACACCACTGACAGGTTACTGGCAGCCAAGACTCGTTGATGCCAAAGGGCATGAAGGCTATGGTATCTGGTATGGGCTTGCAGAAAGGCTACTATGGCTCAGATTGCAGCTAATTTTATTGCTGTTTATGAGGTGACTGTGTGACAACACAGTGCAACAAACACCTCTGCGTATCTGGCTGCCTCGTAGCAGGCCAATGTGTCTTTGCTATGGAAGCACCTACAGTAGGGACGCAGGCTTCAAAACATTGATAGAAGGTTGACAGGTCTGAAATATTTCCAGTGTGATGTTTGGCTGGTTTAACGGCAGCTTTGTAGTAAAATAGTACAGATGCTAGACTGGCCTGGCAGCAGACCTGTTTCTCATAGAAGAAAACGGTGCATTATAAAAGTAATATACAACAATGGAGACTGTCCCAAACTGTTCATCAGCTGAAGTGTTCCATTAAGCAAAATAAAAAGACTTACACAACTACTACAAACTACATCTACACAAACGGTGTCTTCAGTTTCCAAACAATTATAGTATTTGTTCTAACTTTCTGGAGCCATCAAATAATAAAAAGTAGCTGTTTTAGTAATGTATGGCAACAGTAACTGTTGGTCCTTTACAGCAGAGACTTTTTTTTTTGCAACCCTCTCAAATAGTGTCTGGTCATGTAAGTGGAAAATGTTAACAGTTCCACATTTGTCCTAGGAGATTCTGTTGCCACCCTAATTATCCTGCTCACTCTGTGTGTGGGCAATGTAGATATATGTTCTTCTCCAGCTAGATTCTTATTTGTATTACAAATTTTGTAATCAACAAAACAATTTAAGCACAAAGTTGACTTTTTGAGAATACACAAAAAAGTCAGGGATTTGTTTAAATCTTTATATTATAAATATTGCCAAAACTACTACTACAATTCATGTTATTTTTTACTTAAAGTGTTATACCTATTTTATGATATGCAATAACAAATATTACAAGTATTTCTTCTAGTCTTTGCTAGTTTTTACTGCAAAAAAAGATGCTAGATAGATGCTAAACAACATAATCTGTGTCATAGATGTTTATTAACTGCATTAAAATAATTGGTTGACTTTTTGATAATACACAAATTTTAGAATTTCTTAGAATTGGGCACTACTAAACTAATTAATTAATTAGGCGCATTTGAACAAAAAGTCACATTAAAAAAAATCTTCATATTATAAATATTGCCAAAACTACTAATAAAATTCATGTTACTCTATACTTAAATTGTTATGAATATTTTATGTTATGCAATAAAGAATATTATATGTATTCCAAAAAGCTTTTTACTACTTTTTTGCTAGTTTTTACTAGTTTTTTGCAATTTTTTTGCTATTTTTTACTAGTTGTTTTTTAACTACTTTTTTGCTATTTTTTTAACTATTTTTTTTAACTACTGTTTTGCTAGTTTTTACTAGGTTTATTTGCTAGTTTTTACTACTTTTTTTTGCTAGTTTTTACTACTTTTTTGCTAGTTTTTACTAGGTTTTTTACTACTTTTTTTGCTATTTATTACTAGGTTTTTTTGACTACGTTTTTGCTATTTTTTACTAGTTTGTTTTACTACTGTTTTGCTAGTTTTTACTAGGTTTTTTTTTACTACTTTTTTGCTATTTTTTTACTACTTTTTTTGCTAGTTTTTACTAGGTTTATTTGCTAGTTTTTACTACTTTTTTTGCTAGTTTTTACTACTTTTTTGCTAGTTTTTTGCTAGTTTTTACTAGTTTTTTACTACTTTTTTTTTACTACTTTTTTTCTATTTGTTACTAGTTTTACTAGTTTTTCGCTATTTTTTGCAATTTTTTGCTATTTTTTACGAATTTTTTACGAATTTTTTGCTAGGTTTTTTTGTTAGTTTTTACTAGGTTTTTTTTACTAGTTTTTACTAGCAAAATGTCAAAAGGAAATTCTGTTAATTTACCAGCAGATGGCGCCAGACATTAAAATAGAACTTTGTTGGTGTTAGTCCGGTTTGATCTACCAGTAAAGCAGAGTGACAGCACGTCTCTTACTCATTATTTACCCAGAATGGATTATGCTGTCAACTTTTCATTTACCCTGTACAGTGTTTAGATGCACAAGGACCCAGGCTAGGATGGAGTAGTAACTGAAGATGAATGAATAAAGTATATTCTACTTGACGGAAGAAGAGTCTGAGGGATGATGGTTTTCTGTATTGTTAGAGCTTTGATGTTAGAAAGAGAACGTTTGTAATTTTTGTAATTTCACTCACAAATATAAGTGGCAACACAACAGTGGTAGATCTCATTACAACAGGTGATGGGACAGTTCACTGAAATGAGGTGAGACAACTGGAAGAACTGTGCAAAGTTAGCAACCTTATCTTGAATGTAGCAAGACTAGGGAGATGATGAATATCACACACCACACACATCTCCTAATCTGAATAGCACAACAGTGGAAATAGTGAGCAGCTTTAAATTCCTGGGATTACACATCTCCTACGACCTTTCCTGGTTCCAAAACTCATTCGCCATCATAAGAAAGGCCCAACAACACCTGTACTTCCTCAGAAAGCTGAAGTGAATTCAACAATCCTCTCTACCTTCTGCTGATGTGCAGGGGAGAGCATCCTGTTCTGCTGCATCACAGTGTGGTATAGCAGCTGCACCGAAGTCAAAGGGAAAGCTCATCAGAGGGTAATAAACTGCTCAGTGCATCACTGCCACCTGCCTTTCTAACATCGGGAAGATTTACCACTGAAGGTGTCAGAAGACAAAGAGCCGTAAACATCCTATTCATGGGTGTTTACTCTGCTCCCCTCAGGGAGGAGGCTGTGCAGCATGACAACACGGACCAACAGATTCAGAAACACCCTTAGGCCATGCTATGATCTTTAAATGTCAAAGGAAATTTTAAATATTTTATATTTTTATATCCTGATTTTTCTGTACATTTCTTAATATTATACCTTTCTATTATTTAGAGGTTATTAGAGGTTTATATGTTGACACCTGTCAACCTGTCTATCTATCTGTCTATCTAGCTAGGTACTGTCTAGCTAGCTAGCTAGCTAATCAGCTCACATCAAGAAGGTCCTGGGTTTGATCCCCAGGTGGGGTGGTCCGGGTCCTTTCTGTGTGGAGTTTGCATGTTCTCCCTGTGTTTGCATGGGTTTCCTCTGGGTGCTCCGGTTTCCTTCCCCAGTTCAAAGAGATGCAATGAGGTGAATTGGAGACACTAAATTGTCCATGACTGTGTTTGATATAACTTTGTGAACTGATGAATCTGTTTGTCTGTCTGTCCGTCCGCCCGTCCATCCGTCTGTCCTAGCTAACTGTCGCCTCACAGCAAGGAGGTCATGGGTTTGATCCCCAGGTGGGGCGGTCTGAGTCCTTTCTGTGTGGAGTTAGCTTGTTCTCCCCGTGTCCATGACTGTGTTTGATATAACCTTGTGAACTGATGAACCTTGTGTAATGAGTAACTACCGTTCCTGTCATGAATGTAACCAAAGTGTAAAACATAATGTTAAAAACCTAATACACAAATCTATCTATCTATCTATCTATCTATCTATCTATCTATCTATCTATCTATCTATCTATCTATCTATCTATCTATCTATCTATCTATCTATCTATCTATCTATCTATCTATCTATCTATCTATCTATCTATCTATCTATCTATCTATCTATCTATCTATCTATCTATCTAATCTAGCCAGCCAGCCAGCCAGCCAGCCAGCTAGATGCTAAGCAACATAATATGTCATATATGTTTATTAATAGTCCAGCATAAACTGTGTTAAATATGAACTACAATAAATATTGTGTTTGCTTCAGCATTACAATAATTAGTTCAGTTATTTGTAGCTGGTTAGCAGCTATTCGAAGCAGAAAGGTTTTACAGTTTTTCTCAGTCGATTTGGTACATTTCTCACATCATAATTTACATTGGCATCACAAGTGCATTTCTCAAAACAGTTAGTGCAAACAGCAAAACTCAATGAAATACCTGCAATAAATACTTGTTTTTGCCTCAAAAGCAAATATTTATGTCAATCAACTTGTCAGTGCCATCAGAATGTCTAGTCTGTGTGTCATTGCCTATGAACAATGCAGTCAAAATACTTAGTCATGTTGTCAGTGCAACAGTGTACACTGTAAGTATATTCTGATGGAAACTAGCTAAGCTTTTGATTACAAGAACGCTGCACATTCTGTGGCATATCAATTGAAACGGTTTGTGTTACACACAAAATACAAACTTATACAGAACACAAAGTTACACATGACTGTATGTGGGAGACTGACAGCAAGAAATTGGACTGGAATCAAATTTATACAGTAATATTCTTTTACTGTATTGTTCGCACTGCAATTTGTTGACAAAAAAAATCAGATAGAAATTCAGGAAAGACAGACAACTGTTTGGCACTCTATAACAAAGAAAAAACTACAAAATTAAAAACTTACTCTAAACATTCAAAACAACCTGAGACAACAACTTAAAGAATTATAGTGCTTTCTTTTCTATACATCCTGACGCTCCTCTCTGTTGGGCCACATGTTTTCATCCACGTCACACTGGATATCTTCCTTTGCAATGCAGCGTGGAAAGGATCTCCTGGAGTGCCTAATCCAGCCTCTGCAGGCATCTTCTGTGATATCCTCACAAGCTGCATCCATGGCAGCCAGCAGGTTCATCTGGGTGTGCGGCTGGTGATCGTACACCTTCCATCTCCAGGCTGAGAAGAACTCCTTAATTGGGTTCAGGAATAGGGAGTAGGGTGGGAGGAATTCCATCAGCATTCTATAATGATTGGCAAACCATTGCCTGATGGTGTTAGAGTGGCATGGACTCTCCTACCTCTTCCTCTGTTTTGTCCCCTCAGCCTTCCACCACACAGCCTTACCCCTCTTCTTGGCTGTTCACCCTGTACACGGCCTTGTCTTTCCATTGTGAGACTTTGTGACATTGCAATGTTTTGTGTCTATATATGTTTGTCAATTGAAGGTTCATGAGATGTACCTCTGACCTATGGTTGAGAGCTGTTTGACCATTGGTTGATCTAAACCTTCACAAATTCCCCTTCTTAACTGAAAGCCAAGATTCACCTGAGAACAATTTAATCAATTTATGATAAATTACCAAAATTTACCAAAAAAGTTTCATAGAAATGTACATATTGTGCCTGAGAGATAATGACAACATGTTCAGCACTTTTGCATGTAATGACCTAGGCAATGACCCAAAGCCTAAATGTTTTGGAGGGTAAGACAATTCAACAGACAATCAGTAGAACACATTTTGATAAACATGACATAAGCAATTGATAATGCAAAAAACAGCAGACAATTGTACATGACCATTTGCATGAATGTACAAAAGCATTTGCAAAATGTGAAACACAATGAGAAAAGCTATTATGATCTGCACAAGTGACAAGGAGATGTGGAGATTGAATGAACAGTTTTGAGAATTTCAATTCTGATCTGAGAAATGAACCAAATCGACTGAGAAAAACTGTAAACCCTGGTGTAGACAATGGATTTCTTTACCTTTGTTCAATAGCCTCATCTGTTGTAATGCTTCATTTGCACCTTTCAGCCTCCAGATGGAGCCTCTTCTTTTTCTGTCTGGTGCTGAAGCCTGAGAGACATGAGATGCGTTGTGCTAAAGTGATTCTGGTTTTGTTCATATGCTTTTAGTGCAAATACTGCAAATGGTGTAACAATAAACAGGACTTAAAGACAGCAAGAGTGTCTGGATGTTGTAGAATATCTGAGCAGTGCAGTAAATGCATACTTGACAC
Source organism: Trichomycterus rosablanca (assembly GCF_030014385.1). NCBI lineage: Eukaryota > Metazoa > Chordata > Actinopteri > Siluriformes > Trichomycteridae > Trichomycterus > Trichomycterus rosablanca. Next base: position 11,021,963 of record NC_086007.1, on the reverse strand, counting down.
CTACAGCATCCTGTAGGTACTCTTGTGGTTTTGGCAGAACTGTGGATTCCTGGTGTGTCACCCGTTGTGGTTTTCCAAATGTTTTTATTACAACAACAACCCGATGATTATTCAAAACAAAGCCTGTTTACGATGTAGACATTATCGAGTAACCCGTGCTGTATTAAACTACTCGCTGCCTATAAATGACCCTGGAATTTGATGCCAGATGTTGCCTAATCCATCCAGCTCACCCAGGTTCTCTCAATAGACCACGTAAACAATAGTGGTGGTGCTTTTCTGAAGAAGGGGGCAGATGGGGTCCCCTTTTTGAACAATGTCTGCGATGTGGGGGAAGGGCTCATGCATTCAAAGTCACCCCTGACTGGATGTCATGCCAGCTTTCTCTTTTCAGCACTGTGATAGCAAGGGGGTGAAACATCAGTTGATGTGAAAGCTCATGAATCCATATTGCAGGAATGGAGGGTTTTACCAATTGCCATCTGTCTGAAATGTACAAATGAGCATTATGATTTCCTGAGAAGGTTTGAATTCAATATATTTTTCTGTACCGTTTGAGCTGGCTTGCACTTTCTTTTTGTTCAAAGACAATTTATTATTTTATAGGAGGTGGGGGATTTTTGTACATTTTGTAAGAAAGGCCCTAAATTCAGAAGATAAATTTAATTAATAGCACATGTCTGTGGGGGATTTTCCATGACAGTTTTACACTATGCTTCTTCTAGCCTGATACTCTGTAGCATCATTCACAAGAACTATAAAAAGAATTATTCTTGTGTCCAGTAATAGAAGCTTAAACATGTGGCTTTCAGTGTGTAAAATCAGTATTTCAAGCTGCTTAGGACCCATTTCCTGTATAAATTGGGTTTATATTTTGTAAAATGCCGTAAACAGAAGAATCTAAGAGTTGTTAATTCTCTGGAATCTTTGTTTAGCACAGTTTTTCATTACCCTTCTTATTAATGAGACTTTTTAATAGTTTGGGAATCATGGACACTAATTGTTTCAGTTTTGCAAGTGTAATTTTCATCATTCTTGCTTGATACCTGACTTTAGCTCCTCAACAGTCCATGGTCGTAATTGTCTGATTCTCCTCTTTATGATTCACCATACATTTTTAATAGGAGACACTTCTGAACTACAGGCAGATCAGTCAAGCACATGTACTTTGTGTCTATAAAGCCACACTGTTGTAGAACGAACAAAATGAGATGAGAGGCCTGCCATTGTCTTGTCAAAATAACCACAGACAAAGATTTTAACCTAATAGCATAACTTTGCATCAATTGTACAGTATTTTAACACACATGCAAGTCCCCCATGCCATGGGCACTGATGCACCTTGATACCATAACAGTCGTTGGTTTTTGGAGCTTTTGCTGATAACAGTTTGGATGGTCCTTTTCATCTTTGTCACAGAGGACTCAATGTCCTGAAAAGTGGAATCATCTAACCACAGAAGACATTTCCACTGTTTTTTAGACCATCAGAATCACTTTATTTCACCAGGTATGTTACACATCCAAGGAATTTGTTTTGGTGATACACATAATAGTACACACAATACCCATGTATGACATGGAACATACAGTATATAACAGACCAGACAGCACACGGACTGTTAACAAGTATTTAACCAAGGGAACAACTGTAGTTAAGAAGTGTTACGGCACTTCTGCCAGACTGAAGTGTTTAAAAAAGGTGATGTCCAGGATGAGAGGGGTCTGCTGAAATGTCCTCAGGCCCAGAACTATGTGGTATTTCTAAATACAAGTGATGTCTGGCTTTTATTTTGTGCAATAGAGTTTTAGGTTGCATTTCATGTTGCAGTGGTGGACTATGTTAAGTAACAACACTTTTCTGAGGTTTTCCCGAGCCTGTTACCAATTCATTTGCCTATAGTGCAATGTTTTGAAATGCTGTACCTTTACTACTCTATCAACTTTTTTGCCCCTTCTCGAGTGTTTTCTTAAACAAATTCTTAATGTGTTTTAAAACTACAATGAAGTTAATAAATGCAACATTGGAAATCTTTTCTTTTTACTTTAGTCAGTTAAATAAAGATTTGAGAGAATTAACAAATCACAGATTCTCTTTTTATTGTGTTTTACAAAACAACCCAACTTCTCTGGAAAAAAAAAAAAAAGTCTATTGCAGTGCAACTCAAATGTTTACATATTAATTACATTTAAAAAAGCAAACCAGCCTATACACTGGAAGAACATACCAGACTCCTAAAGACAGAGACCAGAGACAAGGATCAAACCAAATATCCTTTGGAAACATGTTGCTATTCAGTACACAAACTACCAGCTCTGCCATTGTGCTGTCTTGATTTTATGTTTGCAATCCTCAAAGCTTCAAAGCTATGATGGCATGGTGGCGCATTAAGTAGTGGTGCAGTATATCAGGATCCAGTAGACCTTACCTCCTTACCTCTATTTACTGTCTATAAGAAGTACATTTCTTCCCAACCTCTCAAAATGTAAGTGGCTTAGTTGTGGGTGTTTGATGTTCTGCAATGGAATGACACCCTGTCCACAGTGCCCTGCTCTGCACCCCTTGCTTTCAAAACAGACCCTGTACACACAGTGTACATGTGGATAAAATAGTTACTTTACAAACTATAAACATATGACACATTGCCGAATTGGCCAACATTATAAACATTACTCTCACTCTCAAGTATGAAGATGTATATAAGTATTTACATACACTACACTGCATACATAAAATACAAAATAAATTGAGTATTTTATTTGTGTGGTTGCAGCACCTACTGTACATTTTACAGTATGTTTTACCTATGGTGCATGGGAGAATTTATGACCCTATTTCAAAATTACCTCACATCCTTTTAAAATCTACTTATATAAAAATGCATTAAATTATGATTTTAGCTCAATGAAAAATGGAATTCACACACTCCCCACTTATAGGGCCAATTTAGGGCCACTTTGCGCTTATAGGACCATTTTAAAGAAGCTAATTCAACTTTTGATGGGAGGAAACCAGAGTATCTGGAGGAAGCCCACATGAACCTAAACAGAACATATCAGCATCCTCATAGAAAGTAAACAAAGGTGACCCTGGGCCTTCTCTTAGCACTCTCTAACAGATATTTTTAAATTATGGTAATAAAACATTCCTATTTATACCAAGTATGCTATTCTTTTATTACATACTGTACATCATTTTTACATATTAAAAGGCATTATTTATTACAGTGTTGATTCCACTGCTCAACAAAAGACAAATCAAACTTGTTTAGGATCTTATAATAATAAAATACTTCTACATAAAGCGTTCAACAGCAGGGGTCTTCAATAAGTCCAAAAACCTGACTCATAGGATTTCTAGTATGAACAGAGACACAGTAATAATTTATAATGATAAACAGCGATTTAGTCAAAAGAGTTGTGATTCTTCATGTTAAAAAATGTTTCTTGGCTGATGGTACCCTTAGAAAAAAAATTAATGTGCTTTGCCTGCCACCCCCTCTAAAAAAATGAATAAATACAGGTAAATACAGATGAGGTTCAAACAAAAAGGTTATGCAGGACAATTCCATCAATATGTATTTATCAGTGGGGTTATTATTATTATTTTTTAATCTTACAAATCTCCACAGAGATGGATATATTACAGGCTGCACTTTTGAACTTTTAAAGAAGGTTCAGGTATATTAAAATGTAATGATTGGGAGGGGATGGCAACTGGCTTTTTTTAGGCTAAGTGTGTAGCACTGTCGCCTCACAGCAAGAAGGTCCTGGGTTCGATCTCCAGGTGGGGCGGTCTGGGTCCTTTCTGTGTGGAGTTTGCATGTTCTCCCCGTGTCTGTGTGTTTCCTCCGGGTGCTCCGTTTCCTCCCACAGTCCAAAGACATGCAAGTGAGGTGAATTGGAGATACAAAATTGTCCATGACTGTGTTCGATATAACTTTGTGAATTGATGAATCCTGTGTAATGAGTAACTACCGTTTCTGTCATGGATGTAACCAAAGTGTAAAACATGACGTTAAAATCCTAATAAACAAACAAACAAACATAAATAACAGTATGTATGTTTATGTATTTTTTATGTATATATACAGTGTATCACAAAAGTGAGTACACCCCTCACATTTCTGCAGATATTTAAGTATATCTTTTCATGGGACAACACTGACAAAATGACACTTTGACACAATGAAAAGTAGTCTGTGTGCAGCTTATATAACAGTGTAAATTTATTCTTCCCTCAAAATAACTCAATATACAGCCATTAATGTCTAAACCACCGGCAACAAAAGTGAGTACACCCCTAAGAGACTACCCCTAAATGTCCAAATTGAGCACTGCTTGTCATTTTCCCTCCAAAATGTCATGTGATTTGTTAGTGTTACTAGGTCTCAGGTGTGCATAGGGAGCAGGTGTGTTCAATTTAGTAGTACAGCTCTCACACTCTCTCATACTGGTCACTGAAAGTTCCAACATGGCACCTCATGGCAAAGAACTCTCTGAGGATCTTAAAGACGAATTGTTGCGCTACATGAAGATGGCCAAGGCTACAAGAAGATTGCCAACACCCTGAAACTGAGCTGCAGCACAGTGGCCAAGATCATCCAGCGTTTTAAAAGAGCAGGGTCCACTCAGAACAGACCTCGCGTTGGTCGTCCAAAGAAGCTGAGTGCACGTGCTCAGCGTCACATCCAACTGCTGTCTTTGAAAGATAGGCGCAGGAGTGCTGTCAGCATTGCTGCAGAGATTGAAAAGGTGGGGGGTCAGCCTGTCAGTGCTCAGACCATACGCCGCACACTACATCAAATTGGTCTGCATGGCTGTCACCCCAGAAGGAAGCCTCTTCTGAAGTCTCTACACAAGAAAGCCCGCAAACAGTTTGCTGAAGACATGTCAACAAAGGACATGGATTACTGGAACCATGTCCTATGGTCTGATGAGACCAAGATTAATTTGTTTGGTTCAGATGGTCTCAAGCATGTGTGGCGGCAATCAGGTGAGGAGTACAAAGATAAGTGTGTCATGCCTACAGTCAAGCATGGTGGTGGGAATGCCATGGTCTGGGGCTGCATGAGTGCAGCAGGTGTTGGGGAGTTACATTTCATTGAGGGACACATGAACTCCAATATGTACTGTGAAATACTGAAGCAGAGCATGATCCCCTCCCTCCGGAAACTGGGTCGCAGGGCAGTGTTCCAGCATGATAATGACCCCAAACACACCTCTAAGACGACCACTGCTTTATTGAAGAGGCTGAGGGTAAAGGTGATGGACTGGCCAAGCATGTCTCCAGACCTAAACCCAATAGAACATCTTTGGGGCATCCTCAAGCGGAAGGTGGAGGAGCGCAAAGTCTCGAATATCCGCCAGCTCCGTGATGTCGTCATGGAGGAGTGGAAAAGCATTCCAGTGGCAACCTGTGAAGCTCTGGTAAACTCCATGCCCAGGAGAGTTAAGGCAGTTCTGGGAAATAATGGTGGCCACACAAAATATTGACACTTCAGGAACTTTCACTAAGGGGTGTACTCACTTTTGTTGCCGGTGGTTTAGACATTAATGGCTGTATATTGAGTTATTTTGAGGGAAGAATAAATTTACACTGTTATATAAGCTGCACACAGACTACTTTTCATTGTGTCAAAGTGTCATTTTGTCAGTGTTGTCCCATGAAAAGATATACTTAAATATCTGCAGAAATGTGAGGGGTGTACTCACTTTTGTGATACACTGTATATATTAGGGCTGTCGAAGTTAACGCGATAATAACGCATTAACGCGACCTCAATTTAACGCGATTAAAAAAATTAGTGCCATTAACGCAAATTCTAGTTCATGTTGACACTTGACTGGTAGAACAAACGTTTTAATGTCGGACTTGCCACCGTTTTTCATTTGCGGTTTGTTAACATAATGTAACCGATCGTGGTAGTGATGCACTTGCATAATAAAGAAATAAATACACGCTATATTCACAAGTTGTCGGGAGCAGAACACTTTATTACACTTAATTAACTTCTTCTTCTGTACCGAATACCGGAAAGCTGAGTCGAGCACGTTAGTTCATAAACTATGGAAGCCCCAAAGGGTCAAAACACACTCACTTCGTGTAGAAACGTCCATCAAACCATCGTCACGATACAACCACAGACAAGTCTGATACAATAACTACGCCTTATCCCACCTAAAGCACCGCTGATCTACAGTGTTTGCTGATGGAGAAATTCTAAACTACAATCTGACATTTACTGCCTAGTATGTGAGTGAATAAAACTCCCTTACAGTTTTCTCTTGTCCCAGCAGTTTTTAACATAAGTACATTTAGCATAAAATGTGTTCACCATTTTAATTGTAACATTTCACTTAAAAATCCTTGTTTTCTATAACATTTACACAGATTTTTTTAACTATTAACTATATGAAATTCTGAGATTAATCGCGATTAAAATTTTTAATCGTTTGACAGCCCTAATATATATATATATATATAAGGTGATATATATGTGAATATTACCTTGACCAGGGTGAGTGTTTATAGAATATTTAAGTGGATATACATATATCCATTGTCTGTTTTACCATCGCTTTATCCTGGTCAGGGTCGCGGTGGGTGCAGTTCACCAATTGAGGGTTAAGGGCCTTGCTCAATGGCCCAACAGCAGCAACCTGGCAGTGGTGGGGCTTGAACCAGCAACCTTCTGGTTACTAGTTCATTACCTTAACCACTAGGCTACTGCTTGCCAGGTAGACAGGCGGACAGTTCGCCACACACGTGTGTGTGTGTGTGTGATATGAATATAAGTCACCTATCAGTATATGCAGGACTGTATGTAGGACTGTTATTGTTATGCTATATTCTTTGACTGATGAGTGATGCTGGAACGTTCACGCCCACTGTTGTCTTTCAAGGCGACGCCCCGCCTTCCTCATTATCATACGACAGATTTTGCCCAATTAATCAAAGGGAGGGCGTGGCTTAATCGCGAGCGTTTGACAGCCAACACAGTGACGTCACACGAGGCTCAGAGCCGCATCGGTAAGCTCAGAGATGCTGTGAGTGTGAGCGCAGCATCTTCCACTTCCACGATCCGGGAAAAACACGCAGCTCTGCACCTAAATCTCGCATCCGCATATATTAATACACTCTAATATCTGGACTTTACTAACATATCCGCTCACCAAAAGCAGCTGGGATCCGTTACTGCACGGAGCTTTTTTGTTTTGCGTCATTTATTTGCTTATTATTTATTCGACCTATTTATAGTCCATCCATGAGGAGATCGCCACCAGAAGACAAAGCAGCGCGTAGGTTATAGGAAGGAATAAACGAGCCCGAAGACACTCCTGGACACGAACAACCCGCTCCTGAATGCTGATTTGAATCTGTTAATCCGGCGGGGCATCATCTTCATCCGCACTGTGCCGCACATTTCGCTGTTTTTTGAGGGATTTTTGCGCATCGGGATCGCAGCACACAGCACATAACACACGCACGCACAGGTCTGTTCATCTCAACCTGAGATTTGAGGTGCACGATCGTTTCGACCGTGAGAAAATGATGGCCGGCGGGGCAGTGCAGCAAAACGGCATTTTCTCCAATCCGCACCACCACAATCAGCAGCCGCATATGGAGTCGGACCCGCCGGATTCGCGCAAGAGACCATTAGAGACGCCGACCGAGGCCAGCAGCACCAAGCGCACCAACACAGGGGGTAAGAACTGTAATAAACAACGATCGGGCCTGAATACTGATCAGGGTGCATCTGTTTCACTGTGTTGTTGTGCTTAGATCGGCCATGGCGCAGCGGAATGTTGATTTTTGATGTTTAATTTACAATTTCTGTGACGCATCGTTTAAACAGTGGTGCGTTCAAAGGCGAAACATTTGATGTTGATTACGCAGTGGTGCGTTCATTAAAATACAACTCCGCACATAGTATGTGATTGCTTCCATTTTCCAGCATCAAGGCCTATACGCATAAACACGTTTTAATGAGAAAATATCTAATACGAGTTAAGGATTGGTATAAAACGAATTATTTAGTGTAAATAAGAAACAGCGAACAGCGAGCATCATTGTTATTTACATCCTTGGATGACCTTGCTTTATACGCTTAACCGATATTGCGTTTTTGCATTTTAGTCTGTTTTAAACAACTTGCTGAAAATATAGCCTAGTATTTTAGCAAATAAAGGTAAGAATAACAGCACTAAATGCTAGGCAGTACAAATAGACAAGGCCCAAATTGTCAAAACTGGCCAACACAAATTTGCATACTAATATGTTAAGCAGTAAATAGTATGATACAATTGTAATGCTATGTACTACACTACTAAAGTATGCAGTGCTCAAGTATGCAGGTTTGAGCTATCGGCATGGCAACCCATTAAGCATCATCTGATTCAAGTGTACAGACATTTCGGTTCAAATCTTCATCACTACACCAGGCCCATGCATTTCATACCACATCAAATTTCACATTTAAAAGGACGATATCAGCACAATAAATCAGCATTTATCTATCTATCAGTATCAGTAAATCTACAAGCAGAACAACATCCCCTTCTGATGCTTGCTGCATAGACAAAAAGAAATCAATGTTTTCTGCATTGGCAATAAGAAAAAAGGCCATGCTGTACCCGTGGGAGGCATTACACACAAACACCATTTGCCCAAATGAAATGGCTGTTAAAATGGAAAGAGCAGGGCTGGAACGGGGAGTATCAGTTAATGTTCAGCCCAGCTGTATTATCCTACAGAATATCACTGCACTTAGATATCAGAAACCTTTTTCTACAGCAGAGTGGATGCAGTCTTGTGCAAACAGCAAAAAGTTCACACCCCTGGTTGATTTAAAATGTTACTATATCATCTACAGGGAATGAACTTTTATGCACATTTTAATTCATAATTACTGTTTATTTGCTAAATTCAATTTAAAAATCATATATTAAGTGTGGCCTGTGCAAGAGTTAAGGCACGTATATTTTATGTTTTACTTTCAAATGTCAAACTTTAGATAATGTGTTTGCTTATTAGTAAAATAAGTATTGATATGCATTTCAGAAGTGAAAGTGTAAACATGCACTTTTGTAACAGGGATGGAATTATTGACCTTGTTTTACATCAACAAAAAATGCGTTTTTAGCAATTTCATTTTTAAAGTTTGAAATGACTCATACTATGGGCCCCACTGTGAATGCAGCCCCTCCACCCCTGGTTTGGCCTGCATCAAAATATGTTAATATATCTATTAGGATATTTTAATTTAGATTAAAGATATACCTACAAACTAATTTTTAGGTCTACAACTTGACATGCATTTTGTGTCAAATTTTCTGTTAAATAATGTATTAAATATGAACGTAGATAACTTCTTTATGTAAACACAGATTAAATGAATCAAAATAAATTTCCATGCTTCCAAATACAAATAAATAAATGATCAAATAGGTAATTTGATTTTATAAAATTCTAGTTTACCATAACTTTACGTCTGATAACGTCTAAAACGTACACAACAAAATAACATTTAAATTATTAAAAAGCTTTCCGCTGTTAATACTGATTTTCCTAAACAACTAAAAATAAAAGGTTATATTTTGGTATGCTGTAAAATATAGAAATAAGTATTACATTAAATAAGATTCTAAATCCTAAAAAAGTGATTTTTGTGGTGCAATGATATAATCAATAGCCCTTTCACAAATATTAAAAAAGGTAAATATTTAGTCATGGTTAGGCTGGGTATGACACTACAATGATTAATAAATACAGTTTTCTGGAGTGGAAAAATGCCTAAATACTATTTTTTACTTGTTGTTGAGACACCAGACATTACGCTTAATAGATTCTAGCTTTAAATACAATATTGTAACTATAAATATAATTATTACAGTTTTAATAAGAATTTAATTCACTCGACAAACAGTAAATAAGGTTATATATACTGTATATATATATATAGTATTAATTAAATAATGTTATAATAATATTAATATTATATATTGTTATAATATTATAACAATCATAATCAGACTAACATTTGTGCTTTAATGAATGGCGTTTATGTACGTCCTTATTTAAAGCCTGTATAGCTGTATAATACATTTACAAAAAATGTTAATTTAATTAATTATAGCTTGACAGATTTTAGTAAACAAAGCTAGAATGATAAAAGTGGGTCATTAAATTGCACATTTGAAGAAAAACTGAAACACAGATGTTGGTTCGTTATAGGATAGGCCTCCTTAGGTCAGTCAGTATTTTTATATGTCATGGCTGAATTCAGAATGACACACCGGCTTAATATTTTAATATCCAAAAATGACCTCCTTACATAAAGTTTTTGTGGGTTCAGTGGTTGAATGCAGTACCTTGAAAGCATGCCGTCAAATGAATAAAACAGGAGCAAGTTGTTATTTTATATATGCATTATAATGCATTTGCATTCTTCATTCGTACAAGTAAAATACAAAAAAGTTTCACAGTTTGTACTTACATTAAAAAAGTGAAAATATTATTAACGTAAGTATTAACGTACTGCCCTTCCTACAGAAGTTTCATTAAAAAACCTTTCATGCATAATAAGAGTAGTGCTATTTCAGCTCCATCACCACTATAAAGCTGCTCTACGTTTCTATGAGCTCTAATATATAACATCATATATAAAGTGCAATTTTGTAAATGGAAGCATTGGCACAGGGACGGTCTTGAAGAGGTTGTTAAAGTGGGGCTGGTGTCCTTGGTGAGTAGTGCGAGGAGACGGTGACCCTTTTACTGAAAGTGGGCCAGTGAAAGTGTGTCTGTCAGATAGAGAGAGAGCCACTTGGGAGGATAGAAGGAGGCTAGAGCTGATGGCACAGGAAATGTATTGTTGTATAGTCAGTCTATAAAGCGACATTTCTTTGTGATATTGATTTATTCGTCAGTGCGGCTCCATCCGATTTTACTTATCGTTGGAAAAGGAAGGGGTGTATTTTGCTAGTGACAGGGTACGACTGAAGAGCTGAGGAGCTCTCTGAAAAGATCTTACATAAACATGATTTGCCAGCTGTGTTTGAAGATTTTCTCCAGCCCACTAAGACATTTACATGGAGGACAAATAGCTGCTTCCTTACTGTATAGCTGCTCCATTCAAACCCAACTGACAGGGCTGTATAGTAATTCTAATACAGCTGCGTTTGTAACCAGCCCCCGATTAACTAGCATGGCTTGCTGCAAATATAAATTTACGGAGCCATCCATTCTCCTCACATTCTGTTTGTTCAAATTCTGTCCTCACATGTCCTTCATCATCTGTTCACCATGGTGCCCATTGATTAACCGTGTAACCATGTTGTGTACTAATGACGTACGATTGATTTTAACGTAAAGGGGGCGCTGCCTTCTTTCCTCTATATTTTTGAAAGCACTGCGTCAAAGATAAAAAAAATCTCTGCCAGGGCGGGGGGGCTTTTGGGTGGGACGCCCTGATGAAAGGGCCCGGGATTGGACAAGGAGCTTGCCTCAATGTGCCTGTCTGTGCCAGAATGGAGTACCATGCTCAATTATTATAGATGAGAACAATGAAAGGGGTGACAAAAAAAGATCAGTAGCCTCTTCATGTGCAGAGCATTCGGTCCCATCTAAAAGCATCTAAAACAAAAGATTTAGCGAGAGCCAGGTACATTTTCCTTTAGATCGATTGGTTTATAAGGCAGCTGTGTGTAATAACATTGGTTCTGAATTGTTGGGCTAGATGCAATGAAACGAATGCATGATCTTTTTGTAGTAACTTTTGTAGTATATTTACAATAAACAACAAGTTCTAGCATAGATACTAATATAAACCTGCCCCACTAGTATCCAGATGTTGGCCCACACTGATTCCCACACAATATCCTAGGATTTGAACCTTTAATCCTCAGGCTGATGTTGCATTTTATGGGCATCCAATCTCTTGAGAGCTCCTAGCAACCAATGACTTTGTTTATGCATGCCAACTTTTACCCGATACTCATTTGGTACATTCATTCATTCATTGTCTGTTTTACCACAGCTTAATCTTACTCATGGTTGCAGTGAGTCTGATTCATTGGGCAAAAGACACACTCTCACACACACTTTCAACTCATTTTAATTAAACTCACTTAATGAAACATATTTCTGGCTTAACTATATGTCTTTGAACTTGTGGGAAGGGAACCCAGATGGAACCCACATGGACACTGGGAGAACATGCAAACTCCACAAAGAAATAACCCTAACAGCTCTGGTAGGGAATCAAACCCAGGCCCTTCTTCCAGTGAGGCGATGACACTACCCATTGTGCCACTGTGCTGCCCCAATTTGGTACAATATGATCAAAAATGTGTGGACACATTCAGTATAAGCAGCAATCAGTGCAGTGTATACATTAAGGCAGACATGAAGAAAGTCAGTAATAGCTTAGTATTGGACTAGTATTTAGGAAATTGTGGTTTAACCACCACCCTACCACTGCCAAGTTGCCTTTTTTTGGGTTTAACACTTAGCCTCTGATTATGCTGGTTTGGAACAGGGGAACTCTGGTTGCCTGTGGTAACTGTGGTCAATTAGAGATATCATTGTGTGTTGCCAGATATTAAGGCTACCTGGAAATACCCTGGGAAATCTGAAGAGGTGTAATACTGGACTGAATGATTTTCCACAATGGGATCTAGCTTCTGTTGAACTACTTGCTATACTGGCATGCAGTGCAGCATGAACCAACGTTTTTAAGCAGCCACTGGCTTTGGTTTAACACACCTGTTGGAAACTGTGGTATGCAATACACACGGTAAATCTGCAATCACCTCACATCTGGCATTAATGTTTAATTTATTAAGGCTGTAGCTCCTGGTATTGTCAACTAATTGTTAAACAGTCAACCATTAAACCAGAAAAAGTTTATTTCAATTAAAAAAATATTGGTGTCAGAATAAGTTTATGGTGTAAAGGACATTGGTATGGCTCTTATAGCATATTGCAGTATAGCCACTACCAAACAATTGAATACAGAATAAACATTTAAATAAACAAATTTAATCTGAGTGATTTTAGGGTACTGTAGCTTGTGTTCTATGTTCACATTGTTGCATCAGTCATCATTACGTCATTACATTTTAAAATCATCAATCAACCTTGATATTATTTTTTGTACGTATATCAATACACAGATGTTTTCAATAATATTCTGTGTATTGAACACCCTTAATTCAATGGTTCTGGATATAATTACTGTAGAATAAATCATCAGTTATATAATGACATTGTAAAAATCTAAGACTAAAAGACTAATAGATAAAATAATGCCTAATCAATAAAATAAAAAATGCATTTGCATTATATGAATAAAAAAGCACACAATGCCTTCTTAATATTCTCTGGAAGATTCTTTTGTAATGATTTTTAATCCTGAATCTCCAACTCTTTAAATTATGGCGTGTGGGCAGCACAGTGGTGCAATGGGTAGTCGCCTCACAGCAATAATGGCCTGGGTTTGCTTCCCTTACCTGGACAGCCAGGTACCTTTCTGTGTGGGATGTTTAGGATGTTCCCTGCCTTTCACCCAATGAATTTCACCCGTTGTGACCCTGACCAGAATAAAGTGGTAGTAAAACAGACATTAAAAGAATTAATGAATGATATAATAAGGTTAAAACAGGGTTATAATTGTATAGTTGCAGGATTTTAGAATTCTAGAATTTTTAGGATTATGAAACCAAACATCCACACTAATGACAACAATTTTTCTTTAGTTATGATCAATGTCAATAATTTGTAGAAAACATTGCCAGACAAGAATAATGTCAGAGGTGGCAGATTTTTGTAACACCTTCTTTTTCTTACAGCACATCTCCAAGCTGTAACCAGTGCACTAGAAATCCATGAGTCCAATAGTGGGTGAACAGGAATGAACCAACAGCAAGGAATGAGACAAGAACACTTGAAAAGACAGAAAACACATTATTTATGAAGCCTGCCACACTAATCTGGGTTGGTTAAAATTAGAGAGATTAAAGAGGACGGATCTGTAGGGAATCTGAATCATTGCAAAAGCTACTTTATTGTGTAGCATACATGAATGTGATATTAGATATGCTTAGGTTAACAAAATCCAGCCTGCAAATATTCGTGTATGTTTGGTTGGTGTGTGTTGCTTTTATTTTTGATTTAGTGTTATAATCACAGTGAAATAATTCCAGGACAGTGATACCTTCATTTTTCTTTGGCTGGACTAAGCTTCTCATTTCGATACTGTAGGCAGTGTAGTGATCGTAATGAGATTACCACAAGACAATTGGATAATTAAGAGACTGTTAATCCTACCCAACTATTTATTCAGACGCTACACACAGATCCTGCATCTGAATCTAGAATCCTGCTCTTCCTCAATCTCATCAGAATGATGCAATCTCTTTCTTTCTGATGCCAACATAGCTTGTGTAGTATTATTTTGTGGATTATTTTCACAGCCAAACACACCAAGCTCATTTTTTTATTGTTAACTGCACACTGTTTCTTCAGCTGTGTGTGAAAATTGATTGCGTCTTTACCACTTACAATTATTCATGCCAGCAGAAATTGGCTGGTAGATGGTGTACATTTGTTTGCCCAACCAAATGCCTGCAGATGATAAATAACCTTTCCAGAACACCAATCCAATCAAAAGCAGGCGTCTTTCGGGAGCCGGAACTCATATTGGGTGCGTACACAAGCTGCTGAGGTGGTTAAATACAATGTGAAATTAAAGTCAGAGAAGCCAGGCAGTAAATAAAGTGGTTCTGCTGACCTGGATAAGGAACACGGTTGAGCTTTGCCCTACACATATCAGCAGAAACATTTTAGGCTAAAATGTCCAACTTTTTCTACTCTTCATAAATGCATTATGTTTAGAGTTTAATAAAGAAATGATGCCATTGTTTGTCTTTAATGATTAGTGTTTGGTATCTGACACATTTTCACACATGTTTAATATGAATGCTTATCCTCACCAGTTCAAATTTGTGCAAGCTTAAATAATTTTAAATTATGATTATTTATTAAAGTTACATTAAATATGATGTACAAAACCTGTTTCTATTTTAAAGCCCAAATCACTTTTTATTTATATAATTTGATACATAATACACATATCTAATACACATTTTTTACGCATACACCCCACTGAAGTATTAGTCAACAGCATGATTGTCTATGCATAACAACAATGACAACCATAACACAGCCCAATAAAGGATGCTTATCTCTAATTCCTGATTACTAGATTTCATAGAAACTAGTTACTAGATACTACTAGATTTATTTCAAAATGTGAAGCAGAAATGTAGGTGTTTCTAAAGTAAAGGAATGAATAACTGCATACTCAAATGTCACACTGCTTTTGAGATCAAATCACATTTCAACATTTGCAAATCAGAGTACCTAATTTAAAAAGTAAATGCAATGTTCTTTTTAACCAACATCTGTATGAACAACAAGACATGTTTCATTTTCCTTTTTATGCAAACAGCATACATACTGGTTGAAAAGTAAGTTAAATATTTAGTAGTAACCTAATCACTAAAATGTATAGTAATCTGTCAATATTATGACACCCAATATTACCAATATTATTATATTGGTGTACTACAGTACCAGTGTCCCTTAAACCAAACTTTTTCTGATTTTGTTACAGTAACCAAGATTACTCTTAAAGCAGATTAGGCAAAGTATAGAAGCTGATAGTGCTGATTCAGACCCAGTCCCTTAGTCTGTCAGCATTGACAGTGAACCAGTACATACTGTACCTACTAGTAATAGTAAAACGTTTAAATAATGTATATTGGTAAATTATAGTTTCTTTTGAGTTGTAATTAGTATTAGTACAAAACAGCGTAAATGAAAAATAGAATAAAGCAATCAATGGCATGGATTTATAGATACCTTTCTAATAACAGCACTACCTAGAGTACTTCTGCTTATACCACAGCAACCTGCCAACAATTACACTTTTAAATTTTTTTAACTAAAATATGTCATCCCTCTAGTTTATTTTAAAAGTTAACATAGTTTACATCACATTTACACGTGTCATGGTACTTTTTACTTTAGTTATACCAACAGTGGATTCACTTACCAACACTTACCTCCTCCACTTTTTCTGTGACAAAGAATATAAAATAACTATAATAGTAATTATGATTATAATATTAATAATAATAATAATAGCATCTTTGTCAACCAAAGGTTACTGAAACACTTAGACACACAGAACAGAAAAACCTCTAGAAGCTGTAAACGAATGGTTTTAATTAAGTACATTTAAAATATGAGATACACACTTATAAGTTACTCCAAAAAATGTAGTTAATCTTTACCACAAGGTGTTTTTCAAGTAATGGAAACTACAAGCTACAGAGCAAAACTGACTTACCTGATGCAACAACTACTAATGTAGTAAAATCTTTATAACATGAAGCTGTCAAACTATTTTTTTATATAATAATAATAATAGCATCTTTCTTAATCAAAGGTTACCGAAACACTTAGAAACACAGAACAGAAAAACCTCTAGAAGCAGTAGACAGATGGTTTTACCAGTGTTTTGTGAGCTACATTAAAAAGTAGCGAACACAGCTACAAGTTACTCCAAAAAATGTAGTTAACCTTCACCACAACGTGTTCTTTTGAGTAATGTAAACTACAAGCTACATAGCAAAACTGACTTAACTGATGCTGCAGCCACTATTAATGTAACAAAAATCATTATGACATGAAGTCAAAATAGTCAAACTATTTTTTATATATAATAATAATAATAATAATAAAAGTAATACCACCTTGTTAGTGAGACAGCAAGATAATAGCTCTTAAACCTGTCATATACTCATAGCTGCCTATGTCATGTGTTCTAAAAGTCGAATGCCAACTGCATAATTACTGACATGACGAATTCACTTCTCAAGCCAGTCTTGAAGCCAGACACACCAGATAAGCAATCTCAGTCAGAAGTAATAGCATTACACTTATTGTTACTCCAACCATTTTATTTGTTTAGTCTTGGGCTACATTAAATAACACAGAATGTCTGACGAACCAGTGACGAACCCTTGTGAATTAACTAATGCTGTATTAAACAATAACATATGCTTTTGAATATGCGCATTAATTTGTATTTGTAATTTATCCAGAAGTCAGGTTTACTTTGCTGTTTACACTTAATCCGAGTTTTAAACAAGTAACATTAATAAATCATGTTGCAGTGCCATTATTTTTATTTTTGAATCATTAGCTTGTTTTTGACATTTGTAAAGAATGACAGATTAGATTTTGAATGAAGAAACTCAAACATCTGGTGTTTTTTACTGGCTGAAAAATATTCAGCCAAGTCTGTGTGGATGTGGTAAACATAAAAACTAATGGTGTTTTAAACTACACAATGCTTTGTTACATTTATAAGTCCACATAATACACGCTATTTCTCATTTATTTATGGATTCATTTCTTTTTTGCAGAAGAGGGAGAGTACTTCTTGAAGGTGCTGATTCCCAGCTACGCAGCAGGATCCATTATAGGCAAGGGTGGTCAGACTATTGTGCAGCTACAAAAAGAGACAGGTGCCACCATCAAGCTGTCCAAATCCAAAGACTTCTACCCAGGTGAGTCTACAGATATAACAAAGCCCCAGCCAGCCATTCCACTTTCCAAGATTTCCATTGCCTGTTAATTCTTATTGCAGATGTTTCACCTTCCACACACTCTCGCCTGTTGTACGAAATACACTGTGAATATTACATCGGCCTGTTGATTTTGTTTTAATTGTATTCCATAAATGTTGTCTTTACTAAGGTGCTACAATGCCCTTTTATTCCGTAAGCATTGAGCCTTATGCTCAATGAAAATCATATGAGAGAGACGTCATGTTTGGCAAGTGGCCACCACACATGGCCTTTATCAAGGATCAGATTGCACAGCGTGGCAGATCAAGACAGGACAAGCCGAGGATACAGAGTATAGTAAACAGGGGGAACCGAGTTACAGAACGTACACGATTGTCTCATTTTATGTCCTGGGTGGTTATGTCATGTAGGTTTTGTAATCAGTGAACACATTTGTTCTATTATGTGACAAAACCATTGGCAGAGTAAATTATTAATAGCAGGAGGCTTTAGGGTCCTGCTTAAAAGAGCTTTGTGGGACTTGCTCATCCTGCTATAGTTGGCATGACCAACAGGACAGTGGCCTTTTCACAGAGCAGATGCCAGATGCGAGATACACCATATGGCCATATGTATTTGGACACTTGACCATGAGCTTGTTGGACACCCCATTTTAAAAATAAATAGTATTAAAATAGAGTGACCTCTGTGTGATCTGATTTAGCTATAACAGCCGCTTCTCACAAGATGCCCATTCCGTCAAGAGTATTTGTATGGTTGGTCAAGAAAGCCTGAACTGATGTTCCAGCTCATTCCAAAGCTGCTCAGTAGGGCTGAGGTCAGGGCTCTGTGCAGGCAGGAGTTTCTTTAAACCAAGCTATTCTTCATGTCCTGCTTTGTGCACAGGAACACAGCCATTCTGGAACAGGAAAGGGCCCTCCCTTAATTCCCTGACATAACAGCCTGAACTATTCTGAATGAAAATATAGTTGTTAGGATTTCCTTTCATTCAACACCAGGAGCATTATTAAAGTTCAGGACTGATGTTGGGTAATAAGGCCTCTCTTATTACACAGTTGGTATTCCAACTTGTCCCAAATGTGTAGGATAGAGTTGAGGTCAGGACAGTCAAATTCTTCCAGAGCAACCTTTGAAGCAAACAATTATCTGAAATGTCATTGTATGCTGGATCAGATTTCCAATCACAAAGTACACATTGAACTGAGCCTAGCCAATATTTTTCCTTTACCAGGCTGGATGGAGAAGGAACTCAGACAGGTATAGTTCTTAAGGCATTTGCCCAGCTTAGAGTCATCCAGCAAACTGCCATATAATAAAAATGTGTATTCATTTAGTCAAATGATCATGCTTCACACCACTTTACTAAACACCTGGCATTGTCCATTGCTTTTCTGTGGCTTTTTAGTGAAGGAAGCTCCAAACAAACAGTACTTTTTAAACAAACAGTGATGTTGCTCCCAAAATAAGTTGGAACCTGGTCTTCAGAGCTGCAACCAAGCACAGACACCTTTCAAGATTTTACATAGGTGGCATCCTCTCACAATGCACACATACAAGTTTAGCTTATCAGAATTGTGCCTGGCTGTATGTTTGATTTTCTGGTGGGCGAAAACCAGCCAAAAACTCTGGTGCACTCGTGCATTGCAAAAAACTGAGAAGCAAAAGCAAGCATTTCAGTCTAAGATGGACACATCAGTGCTGTGTTGGTTTGCTGGACTGGATTGTAGTGTTGTGGTTGGTTGAAGGGGGGTCTTTCTCTGCAGTAAATCGGGCATCTGTATGGAAATGAGCCGGAGCTTTTGCTTGGATACTAATCAAAAGATCCACCTGCTGTGCTGCCTCCAGAGTGGGTGGATGGGGGAGGTGGAGGTTTTTTTTTGTTTGGGAGCTGTGCCTAGCATTTTTAATTCAGGCTGATTTAAAATCCCTCAACTGTCGGAAGGGCCGATACCCTCCACCACAGTCTCTTGCTTCATCTTGGCTAAGTGCACTAGCAGCATTTAATTTAGAGGCAATTAGCTGGCCATAGCAGTATTGGTCAGAGACTGGCCGGCATTCATTATTGCAGAGTAAAAGATTTATTAGATGCCTTCACCCAGAATATAGGGTCACGCTAGGTTTAGTGGAAAATCACAGCCGTGTTGTACAGTGACCTTCATCTAGAGTACTCACCGTGGACTTAATGTGGCCAAAAAGTAACCTCATTTCACAGAGCTGCACGATACAGCCAGA
Organism: Trichomycterus rosablanca; assembly: GCF_030014385.1. NCBI lineage: Eukaryota > Metazoa > Chordata > Actinopteri > Siluriformes > Trichomycteridae > Trichomycterus > Trichomycterus rosablanca. The sequence continues at coordinate 11,002,071 of NC_086007.1, read as the reverse complement.
AATATTTTGGCGATGATGAACAGCAAGATGTAGACATTACTGTCCACCAGAGACTGGATGATAATGTCTAAGAGGTCATTTAACAAAGTAATGAGGCCACTGTTACATTACCGGGGTATTTTACTATTTCAACCACCGACCAATTTAATTATATGAATGTCTTAAATGACAAAGATCTACATAAACATAGAACTAACAGTCTATTAAACATGACACCTCCTGTCTTATTTTACATAATTTGCTCCTGAAGAGCCTCTCAGTTACTGTATGAATGACAGGTTTGGATCAGTATCAGAGCTCTGACATAGGAATTGGATTTTGTATGTGTACAGAATGGCTGGGATTTAGTTTTTCAGTTCAGTGCATTGACAATTCAGAGCGTCAATCTTAAAAGAAGTTGATTCTAGACTTAGATTTACTGCTTTAAGCAATATTTCTCACAATAAACCAACAGAACTTTACTTACTCGTACCAGTGTACAATGTAGCGTGTTGTACGTCTGTTTTCCGAACTTCACATCTGTTTACTTCAGGCTAGCGCCTGCTACACATCTAATCATCTAATCACCTCACCTATTCTAGTACTTTCCACATTTTTGTACAGAGTGTTACTTATATTAAGTGTTCTGTTCAGTGCATTTTATAGTGTACATTGTTGTACATAGTGTTTTAGATGTTTAACTGTTATTTAGCAATTTTATTCCAGAAGTGACAGCTCACTCAGTGTAGCACCAGTGCTAACAAATGAACCATAATTTTGGCTCTTTCTTTATACATGGTGCTTGCCGAAAATAAAAGTTAGCAATGTTTACCATATAGAAAAAGCAAGTAGTAAAGGTCCAACCTTATTGTTAGAGAAGGGCTTTAAATTGTATGTATTTAGCTATGTCTTACAATTGTGAGTAGCTTAAAAAGTTCCCCAGATTCACCAGTGTTTCATTAGCTACTACAAGCATATTACTTATAAACACTGACATGATAAAATGCATTCATTTGATCAAGTTTGCTGGGCTTTATTTACATTATTATATTTACAAGTATAACGTTACTGGTGTTGTTACTGGTGTGATCAGGTACCAAAAAAACATGGCAAGTCATCATTTTTCCTGTTGCCAACTTGCCTAGCTAGCTAGCATGACTGGCTAACATTGCATATATGTATTAGTGTATAAGTGTATAAAACATCAATGAAACAACTAAAACTTTATATACAATATCTAAATAAAAATAGTGAACAAAAATGTAGAAACTACTGAAACAGGTGAGGAAATCTAAATGTGTAGCAGGCACTAGCTGGAAGTAGTACAGAAAGTGGACATTACATTGAGTTTGTTTGTTTGTTTATTAGGATTTTAACATCTTGTTTTACACTTTTGGTTACATTCATGACAGCAACGGTAGTTACTCATTACACAAGATTCATCACTTCTCAAGGTTATATCGAACACAGTCATGGACAGTTTAGTGTCTCCAGTTCACCTCACTTGCATGTCTTTGGACTGTGGGACGAAACCGGAGCACTCGGAGGAAACCCACGCAGAGACGGGGAGAACATGCAAACTCCACACAGAAAGGACCCAGACCGCCCCACCTGGGCATCGAACCCAGGACCTTCTTGCTGTGAGGCGACAGTGCTACCCACCTAGCCACCGTGCCGCCCCACTTTACATTGAGCAAGAGGTCTGTAGCAAAGTTATAAAAGTGAAATGAAAGTTGTTTTGTTTCAAATATTAATATACTGGATAAATAAATGGATGAATATTGGGAGATGGTGCAGAGGGTGAGTGAGCGAGTAAAAAATAGAGTGATTCTTACTCATGCTGGATACCCAGGTGTTGCCACTCATGTCAGGCATGAGTAGGAGTTGATTAGCTTCTGGTCTACATAATGATTGCCATTTTTTCCCAGCATGTCACCACAGACATTCAGGAAATCTTTATAGACTGATGTTTATAGATTGGTGTTTACTGATTTTTTAGTGGTTTTAATTGACATATTCACTTAATTTTAAAGGCACCTTTTTTGGTAAATTTAGATCACACATCACCATCAATTCCAAACTGTTTCCAGACTTTTGGCTCTAAGAGAAATCATCTGTCAGAAGTTACTTTCCTAGCAAGGTTAGCTCACTTAGCATGTTTGTCTCGCTTTCTGCGGTGAACAGAAAAGCTAGAGCATAAACAACATGTACTTGCTGTCAGGAAATGTTATATATTGCTGTTACTGTTATAAATATTTGTGAAAGCTTATAGTATGCAAGTATGTGAAGCTGACTGATCAAGCCTATTTAAAAAAAAAAAAAAAAAAAATTTATATATATATATATATACTGTTATTCTTCGTCATTATCCACTCGTCTTTGGAGTAGTATGCTGCAGATACACTCTTATATTACAAATCAGAACAAAAGCACACCGGCGTACTATTAACACTATTAAATGTTACAGTGCTGATTTAGAAAAAAGCTATTATTAGTATCCTTGCTTTTCGACTGATGAATGGCATTGTTAAAACACTTTGCTGAGGTAAAACTTTTTGTAGCATTTGTATAATCCAGGCAGACTTATTTGATCTAACCAGAAAGTTCTGGGTCATTAGAAATAAATGAGTCACAATATTAAAGCTTAGTCCTAATCCTGCACTGCGATTTCACTCCCCCACAGTATTATAAACATTGTTGATTTCTCATCTGTAATCTTCTTAAAGCCAAAGCTGTCTGACTGAAACAGCAAAAGCCACAAAGTTGTTGCATCTGTGACTAGAGTTCCTCAATCATCATTAGATGTTATTAGTTTCTTAAAAGGATCATTCATTCAGTAACTAGGATTCTTATCAGCCTGAAAAATCTGACGCTATTGATTAGTACACAGAAGAACATGGATACCCAAACACATCCATGCCCATCCATGGTTATGTCTATCTACACTGCTCCTACAAACTCCACCCTTCTAGAAAGGCTTTCAACTAGATTAACAGGACTAGATATTTACCTCTATTACTCTATAAGACCAGTGCTGTGTGGCTTATAGATGGATGGATAGATAGATATGTACATGTATAAATATAAAACAGTAATATAGATTATTATAACCTATACAGAGACCTGACTCCAAAACCATCATTAGATGTTTCCCCCTTACTTCCCCTTACATACATTTATATATATTTGTATATACAAGGGTTCTTCACTTTTTAAATTCTATTTATTAAGAAATTCAACAACAAATTACATCACTTTTCTACATAGTCACCTTCCGATGCATCTTTCCCAGCGTCGTACCAACTTTTTAATGCCACTGATGCACTGCTGCTTTTACATTATCATCACATGAAAATCTTCTTCCCTTTAAAGCTTCTTTGAGCGGTCCAAAAAGGTGGAAATCAGATGGCGCTAAGTTATAAGCTCTCTCTCAGTTTCTCAGATGTGATCAATTACTACTCCTCCCACCCTCACTGTTTCAAACCAAATATAAAAGTGCGGAAACTTTTTGAAGATCTCTCATATATATATATATATATATATATATATATATATATATATTAGGGCTGTCAAACGATTAAAATTTTTAATCGCGATTCATCTCAGAATTTCATATAGTTAATCGCGATTAATCGCATTAAAAAAATCTGTGTAAATGTTATAGAAAACAAGGATTTTTAAGTGAAATGTTACAATTACAATGCTGAACACATTTTATGCTAAATGTACTGATGTTAAAAACTGCTGGGACAAGAGAAAACTGTAAGGGAGTTTTATTCACTCACATACTAGGCAGTAATACTATCCAGTGGTTTAATGGACGTTTCTACACGAACTGAGTGTGTTTTGACTAGGGTGGCCAGATTCATAGTAACAAAAAGGAGGACATTACACCCCAAAAAGCCGGACATCACATTAGGAACAGGGGGACATGCTACTGCAACACACAGAATGAATCCAGCCACCATTCAACCACCCAATCACAGACTAGCATTTAGAGGGCGGACCTTCTCCGATTGGCCAGTGGTAGCGCTGTAAGCAGTGAAATGAGGCTGTTAAACCAATGAAATACAAAGCATTTGTTTTGACATGTACCTGAGCCAATGGTAAATAATATTGATCAAAAATGAAACCAGTTCACTCCAAAAGGAGGATTTTGAAGTATCCGTCCTAGCGTTACGTGAATGGAGGACTGGCAGCTTCTTTATTATGCAAGTGCATTACTACGACACTACGACGCTCGGTTACATTATGTGGCAAGTCCGACATTAAAACGTTTGTTCTACCAGTCAAGTCTCAACATGAACTAGAATTTGCGTTAATGGCACTATTTTTTATAATCGCGTTAAATTGAGAATGCGTTAATGCGTTATTATCGCGTTAACTTCGACAGCCCTAATATATATATATATATATATATATATATATATATATATATATTATATGTTTGCATGCTGTAGCCTCAATGTCAATCTGTAAAAACAGCCTTTCCCCTTTCCCCAAACTACACTGTGCTTTATGCCACTCTTGTCAGCATTTGGTATTGCACATGGTAAGCTTCCTAACATGTATTTTAGTGTTTTTTTCAATGACTCTGCTTCCAGAAGCAGTTTGTAACTCAGTAGTGAAAACATGCTACACCCACTGTATGACCTTGTGAGGTCTACCATTTTAAGGCTGAGCTGTCATTGCTCCTAGATGTATAACTGATTTATGCACCTTTTAACAATACTATATATGTGGCTGAATTTGTACAGGTGTCTACATACTTTTGGTCTTATGAAGTACCTTCTTTTTATACATTTAGTTCCTAAGTCAGTTGTACAATGCACCCAGACAAATAAATTAAACACGGGCAATCTAAATGAGGCCAAGGTGATTAAATAAGCCCGGCTAATTAGATTTTACAGTTGAACCATGATGAGACTTTTAAATTGCCTGTCATATTTTTTTATTGGAAAAATAAAGCCCGTTTAAGCCCCTTTAATGTGTGTTGTCTGTAAATTCCAAAAATAATGTGGCATATGCAGGCGTCTCACTCATTTGCTATTATTGTTGTACGGGTGTGTAAGAGCCACATTGTTCGAGGACTCGTCAGAGAGCACGTGGGGCCTGGCCAAATGTCTGCCGATGAAGGCGCTGGAGGAGAAACGAGATTCCATTAGTCTCCCTGTGGCTTTGTTTTCTTTTCCATGCTTATGACGTCACACTCATTGGCTGCTATCTCAGTCATGCCCTCAGTGCCAGTCTGTGCCTGCAACCCCCATGTTTAGGCAGTCAAGCTCTTCTTATAGATAAGACTAGACAGTTAGTGGTCAGTGGTAGGCCTAGACAAGGATGTCATAGAGGTCCCGTTTACACATGCTCATTTCATATGCCTCGAATCATGATCTGTTCAGATAGAGATGATGTCCATACAATGTAGGAAGAGATTTACTCAAAATAGGGTCATAATAATAAATATAATTATTTAAAACACTTAAGAAAAGTATCTGAAATGAATTTTAGCTTGTAATGTTGGATCACAATTTTTAACAAAATACTATTTTTAATTTCTTAGTTTTTTTTACCCAATACCCAATACTTACCTGTTTAATTCCATAATATCAACAAAACTTCATCTCTAACTTTGGTAAACAACTGAAATCTACAAAATGTATGTTACAGAAATAGGCTTAACATTTGATTCATTACTTTACATCAATATTTTCAATACACTGAGAAACATTTTGTACCTTTTCTCTTGGGTAACAGCACAGTGTTTAGCTTTAATGCAAATCCTACTATAATATTTACATAAGTGTAGATGTCAGTTACTTTAGCATATATACTGGGTATACTCTGACTGTATGTTCTTAATGGTGAATAGTAGAGATGACGTGCAAACCCACATCCATGGTGGGATACAGCCTATTGCATGATTGGCTGTGTCCCAGACTGCATCTTACATGCTACATGGTGTGTAACTATACTAATATATAGGGCCCTACTAAATCCACGGGAAAATGTGCTTAATACATGAACTTAGTTTTTAAAAAATCACAGATTTTATGGATTTTAGAAGAAAAGTGCCTCATTTCACGGGAGTCATTAAATGACACTCATAAATTGAATGATGTCTGTGCTTCGACACCCCCACCTGTGCATCCACATAATCGGTTGGGAGTTTTCCAAACACACTTACCCGGGTAGTGATTTTAGCTGCTTTAGACTTGGAAATTTTGGACATTTTGTCTAACTGATTGCTTGTGTAACCGATTGTCTTTAGAGTTTGCTGAGTTTATAAAGAAAGAAATTAACTATACATAGACAAACTATCAGGAGCATAATACTTTACTGGCTTGTTCTTTTAAGCACAGACTACAGAGAGATGATCACGTGTGTAGAGAAGCACACTTTTCCACTAACTACGGAATTCCCAAAAAGACAAAATGTACTTAATATGTAAACACATACATCAAACATTGTCAGGACACTACACCACAGGAAATTAATTATGATGCCATATGATTCCGTATGATTGCTAGGACCGCCTCATATTGCACAAATCTTACATTTTTAATTTGACAGCAAATTGCAAATTTGCTCATTTCATGGGAAAAGGCTTGTTTCACGGTCCGTGATGCGATTTTCATGGCCGGAAATTAATAGCCTTACTAATACAATTTAGTATATTAGTACTTAGATTAGTAACTGCCTTATATTAGGTACTGCATATATCCTTAAGTACAGTGCATGTGTCAATCACAAATTTGGCTATTGTAAAATAGTGCATGTGGTTAAAATCCAAATCTAAATACAGGACACACAAGAACACCAGGTGTGAATTTGGTCATAGACTAACATGTTATGTGGATAGCCTCGCATGTTTTAAAATAGGTATCACAATATATCATTTTTTAAAACTAACAAGAAGAAAACAATGTAGGTTTATTTTATATATGTATTTATTTATTTTACTACTTTACTTCCAGAGTACTCAGTAAACTAAATTATTCATTATTATTATTGACTCATCACTCATGCCTTTCTTCCTTAAACAGGTCTCTTCATTTAGGCTTGTGAACTGTATTAACCTTATGCATAGGTGACCACTTTAACATTTATTGTCCTTAGTTAAGGTCTCTGCCCACCCTCCACTTAAGATCTCATGGGTGCTGCACTTTTCAGGCCCAACATGGAGCCTTTTAGTCGATTAAAATGAAAAGCCCTGATGGGACCTGCCATAAATACAAGGATGCAGAAATGAGACAGTAGATCAATTGTGGACGTTAGAGTGATGCCTCCCCTCCCACACGCATTCGCTCACCAGCCAGCTCAAAGCATCCCCTACGTGCCCACAATACAAATAGTATTGATCCATCCTGCGCCACTTGCTTTTTAAATGAAATTGTGGTTAAATGCAGCAATTGGGGGGGAACAGAGAAAGAAAGCAATTCACTCCCCGGGTCTTTCCTTTCCTTTTTTCAGTTTTAATCTTTCTCATCTGCAGGTGCTCTGGCTGTGTCATTTTTATAATTCACACCGTGGTATTTCCAGCCTTGGCTATAGTTTATTTTTTGTTGTATTTCTTGTAAATTTCCATGTATTACTTTTCTTGTAAATGTATCCTCAGCTGACTGTGACTTTCCCCACTTTAAAATGCTTTTTAAATTAAAGCACAATATTTCTTATGCTTTAAAGTAAAACAAAACAAACTAAATAAAATAATTAAATACAAATTAGAATAAAATAAATAAAATTAAAAGGGTTATGTAGTTTTTCATGGCTGACTAATGTAAAAAAAAATGCCATTAATTACAATAATAACAACAGTAATGTATTAAGAATATTTTTTCTCACACTGTTCATAACTGTTATAGGGCTCTTGTAGCACTCCGTGCCTTTTTAAAATAAAATTATTTTACTAAATCATTTTATTTTAAAAGAAGGAGCTGTGTTCAATCCTCATCTATCAGGATGAGTTTTATTCCATTTTTTTGTGATTATTCCTAATAAATAAAGCAAGTGACATCAGAACACATCGAGCTTTACTTTAGATGCTAATAATATAATAACAAAATAGGTAGATATGCACACAGTTATCAAGTGTAACTATCATGCAGTAAGATTTCCCAATAAATGTGTTTAAAATGGCGCCCACGTGGAACAGCGGGATATTCCGCTAGCACACCAGCGCTGAGATTCTGAACTTCTTGGCTGGGTGCCATCTAGCAGACATAATTGGCAGTGCCTGCAGCAGACATGTTTCTGCTAGGGCGGGATGACCGGACTATGTGGGTGGGATGACCGGACTATGTGGGTGGGGTCTTTTAACGTTGTCTAAGGACCCTGATTGGCAGATAGAGAGGCACCCGTGCAAAGTGCATAGGTGAAAAAGGGTTCCGGCTAAGGGCTGCGCTTGGGTCGGAGGAGGGGTAAGCAGCTATATACTTACCTCGACAGCAATCAGGGATCCCCCAGCAGCGGAAGACAAATTGACTACGATTAACTGTAAAAAAAAGCATAAATAAAATAGAAAAATAAATGTGTAATATATGATTTTCAATTTCCTTACAATATAAAATTCATGCTGCCTTTTTACTGTATGGCATAATGTGATTCTTTAATTGTGTTCTTAAAGTTAGTTTCTATTGCCAGTTGACTTACTTTACACCATCTGTGAGTACCCCAGCTAAATTTGGTAGGGAACCAAGCGTAGCAAGCAGTTACAGCTGTGCATAGCTAGTAATTACAGTCTCAATTACTTTTTTTTGGAAACTCAGGTCAAGTTACAATATTCTCACAATATTTAACAATTAATTTGATAATTAATTGAAATGATGTTGCCTGACTGCTGAAATGTAGCATCGTTCAGTCATAAAGAATATGTCAAATCTTAAAGTCTTCTTTTTTACTATGTTTACACAACAATAAGTTAAAACATTATGATGTTGTAGAACCTATGTGGTATACTGTGTGCTCAGTGATTTAGCAACAGAAATCATTTAATTGCATTATTTTCTCTGTGTTTTTTCCATCACCTTTTTAATTAAAAGTAAAAGATTACTACAGTCAGTGATTAGTAGGGTCTGAATAAGGGTAGTAATGGCACCAGTAATACAACCGATGTTTTCACTTCTTCCCTTTTATTTGATATTATATGATGGGGAATGGACATTATCTGGTGTTAGTAAACAGGGCGGCATCATTAAATGAGGCACCAAACAGGCTAAAGTTAAAAAGCACTGAGGCTTAGAATGCGCTATGTTTTTGGTGGGAGGATGGGGAGCTGCAATCAGCAGGGGGTCTTAGATTGTGAGCCAATTTTATGTGTGGAGTTTCAAAAATATGAGCCTCAATCCGTGCTCAGTACACATGCATGACAAAGGATCGGCTTAGCTGCCTGAGGTTGCAGATAACGAGGCCTTTACTATAAGCTCTGCACATCACCCGTGTCTGTCCGGTGCAAATGTCAACAAATAAATATGATTAATATAAATGCATAATTAGGTAATATTGTAAAAGTAATATAGTGTTTATTACTGATCACAGTTTTAAATGAATGTATTGTGTTTGGAATTTCTATTGTAAGAGAATAACTGAAGGAGGGGAAAGTGACTGAATATCCAGCTGTTTAAATGGTCAGTCATTGGCTAGAACTGTGTAGGACAATAAAGAGCACCGGGCCACTCTTAATGACAATAGACCTTTGGCATCATTGACCGTATAAATTCTAGACAGTGGGGGTGGGGTGAACAGGCGGGCCTCCCATCTGCCCTCAGAGGTGTGTATAATTGAGAAAGAAAGCGAAACAGGCCGAGAGAGAGAGAGAGAGAGAGAGAGAGAGAGAGAGAGACAGGGGGAAGGAGTAAAGGAAAGTGAGAGTAATAATCTGCTCAAACAGAAACTTGAATTCACTTGCATCAGTTCTATATATTTCTGTAGTAAGCAGTCTTTGACAAAGCCAGATATTTCGTACAATTGTGCTGAAGTCTTTAGAAATTACAGTAAGATTACATAACTGATCCAAATGTGGCATTTTCATCTCTTTCTCTGAGCACACATCTGAGAGTTGATGACTGTATCTGCAGGAGAGAGCCACCCACCTCTCTTTGCGGTTTCTGATTAGCTCATCAGTAAATCTGTTCAGCCCCCCGTGTGTTTAGCAAGCAGAAGTTAGATAAATCTAATTTAAGAGTTTTCTTTATTTTTTCTGAGAAAGGCTTATGACTGATGGAGAATGAGTCTAAATCTGATGCTCATTTGTGATGAGATAGAGTTCTCATCTTTGCATAACGTCAATATTAAAATGCATTTAAATTAAACTTAGATATAATTAAATGAACTAGCTGGGTAAGAAGTGCCTAGTAAGCATGCACCGACCACAATGGTCTAAAGATATTGATTATAGGGCCTGTTTGGTTTAATTCTATTAGCCCATTATTTTTAACACTGTTATTATAACTATCTTTTATAAACAATTGTATTACATTTTATTACTAATTTTAGATTATTACAGATCTACAAAGGACAGAGTATGCAATGATGTTTAAGGTTTAACGTGACCTGGCACATTGACAATATAATAAAAAATATATTAAAATGAGTTAGGTTGTTTCATATTAGATCCTGATACTGTACTGATACTACAGAATCTGTCTAAAACAAACTACTGTTTAAATTAGCATATACAAATTTTAATTTCAACTAAAGACGTAGTATTTATTCGTTTCTCTAGGGTTAAACTGATTTTTTTTTATTTATGCAACATTAAAAGCTGTAAAACATATATCAATTGCATATAATTTGTTCTTTATGTTATTTAATAGGAGTAATTACATTAATAACAACCAAGGCATAATTTACTGCTGTCTATTTGTTCTACACATACTACAGCATTATATCTTTTTAATAAACATACACTCCTTAAAAAAATACTTATAAACAATTGAAAAAGGTTAATGTAGATCTTATAGATATGTTATAAATGCTGAGCTCTGTATTTTTTTTTCTGAATTTGCAATCATGAACATTTGTTTATTGGTGCGATTAAATCATGGCAGCTTGACATCCAGATATTGTTTCTCATGTGTCCAGCCTGTGTTACAAGATCTGCATTTATGTGAACCTAAATATTTGAAAAGAATTAAACAAAAACTTCAAATACTGCTTTTAAAATGAATTATTCTGTTACACAATCAGAAGTGTGTATTTAAGTACTACTTAAATACTGTTTAAGTATCAGACACAAAATATTGCCCAAACTTTTAGTCTATTAAAACTTAAATAGTGAAGGTGAAAGTAAAATACATAAAAACAAATCAACAAACCTTGCTAAAAACAAAACTAAAAGTTAAAAGACTGAAACAAAAATAAAATAAAAATTAAGTTAAAAAATTACATACATAGTTAAAAATAAGCAACACTAAATGAAACAAATGTTTCATTTTATTTAATAATATTAAACTAGCCGGAGTATATATATAAATGACCTCCTGGTAGTCCTAACTGATGTTAACACAATCTCATATTTAAATTTTTTGTGTAAATAAATTTATCACACACACACACACACACACAGGGAGATCTGATCCACGTGGCCATGCCGACAATCATCAGGAGGCCTGTCTCAGATTGTGTGCAGTGTGGTAATAAAGATGATTATCAGTACCCCAGTAACGTGCTAAGCATAATCCTGTATAAATGGGATGATTTCATTTTGGGTTTAGATCTGCTGCAGGCTTTTAGAAAGGTCCTGTTTTTTTTTTACCCCTCTTTACACGCCTCTCCTTCCCCCGACACAAAATACGCTCTGTTTGCATGCACACGCTGTCGCCTCGGTGATGCAAACCAAAGTCGCGTCTCCAAAGGCGAGAGTTCCCCCTTTATCCTGCTCATCCCAGAGCTCCATGGTCTCTCTCCTGGACCTGCTCAGTCCCTGTGGGATACGGGTAAGACGGCATGAGCCTGTGTAGCTTGACTGCAGTAGAAAAGCGTGCTCCCGCACTCAGGGCCCATCGTCTTAAAACCAATCAGAGAGCGGCGGGGCTGCCTCCATTTTGAAGTTCATGCCGAGAGGTGGATGATGAAAGGAAGGAGGTAGCCGTGGCTGTCCCGCTGCTTGCGTGCATGATTTAAAAAGAACGAGTACAGCACAATAGGCACTGATGCTGCGACAGGACTGCATGTTGTGCTATCACTTTATTATCAAATATAAGTGCGCAATGAGACTTACACAGCTCTCATAGACAAGTGGTTTTTTTTTTTAACAGCTGGAGTTTACTAATGAAACATTTAGTCCTTGCATTGCTTTTGGTAGAAATGTGCTATCTATCATACACCGATCAACCATAACATCAAAACCACCTCCATTTTATCAGCTCCACTTACCATATAGAAGCACTTTGTAGTTCTACAATTACTGACTGTAGTCCATCTGTTTCTCTGCATGCTTTGTTAGCCCCCTTTCATGCTGTTCTTCAATGGTCAGGACTCTCCCAGGACCACTTCAGAGCAGGTATTATTTAGGTGGTGGATCATTCTCAGCACTGCAGTGACACTGACATGGTGGTGGTGTGTTAGTGTGTGTTGTGCTGGTATGAGTGGATCAGACACAGCAGCGCTGCTGGAGTTTGTAAACACCTCACGGTCACTGTTGGACTGAGAATAGTCCACAAACCAAAAATATCCAGCCAACGGCACCCCGTGGGCAGCGTCCTGTGACCACTGATGAAGGTCTAGAAGATGACCAACTCAAACAGCAGCAATAGATGAGCGATCGTCTCTGACTTTACATCTGCAAGGTGGACCAACCACCTTGAGTGGACAGTGAGTGGACATGGTATTTAAAAACTCCAGCAGCGCTGCTGTGTCTAATCCCCTCATACCAGGACAACACACACTAACACACCACCATCATGTCAGTGTCACTGCAGTGCTGAGAATGATCCACCATCCAAATAATACCTACTCTGTAGTGGTCCTGACCATTGAAGAACAGGGTGAAAGCAGGCTAAAAAGGTATGTAGAGAAATAGATGGACTACAGTCAGTAATTGTAGAACTTTAAAGTGCTTCTATATGGTAAGTGGAGCTGATAAAATGGACAGTGCTTCCAGAGTAGAAACAAGGAGGTGGTTTTAATGTTATGGCTGATCACTGTATATGTCTATCTATCTACAAATATGTCAGTTTCAGATCATAACATTTTTAATTCCTGAGGAAATGCATGAAATCTGATTATTAAAAACATTTATTAAATGAGGCCTCAGGTCTGATACGCCCTGAGATCATTATTACTTTTACATAATGGCCAGTTATTACAGAAACCCCAATCTAAGGCGCAGTATGGCAGGGTGGCAGGTCATCCAACAGCTGCCTTTCTGTAGAAATGATTCTTTGAAGGCAGTATAATTACAGAACCAAAAGCTTTGATGAAAATCAAATACTACTATGCTAATCAGGCCATCTGCCCGCAAGCCTTTTTAGTGTTTTCTCGGATAGATAGGCAATCACAGAACTCCGAGACCTTGAGCACCTTTCTCTGATTGCGTCTACGCTACAGCTTGGACTACGTCGGGTACTGCGGCGTTCCCATCCTTCTCGTAATGTGATTAGATGTGAGAATATGAATATGAAGAATGGGAATATGTCCCAAACAGTCAGATATACACAGATTAAAGAGGAAATGCTGCCTGGTTTAGTGTTAAACAAAAGACTTGTGCATTGTCGTTCATGGGGCCACCTTCCTTTTAAAACGTAATGTGGTAATGTGGTGAGCTGTCACAAAGAGGTGCATTGAGGGCAAGTGGTGGGTTTCTTTTGGAGGACACCCAGCCTCCTAGGACATGGGACAAAGCTCCCCCTCTGTGCCCCAGAGAGCCCCAAAAGAGACCAAGTACTGCAGCTGCCTCCTGTTCCTCCCACTCACCCCCTCATTTCTTTAATCCCCACTGAATGACCCCGTAACTCTCTCTCTTTCTCTCTATATGTCTATCTCTGTCTCTCTTTCTCTGTCCCTTTTTTTCACACCACACCCACAAACATCCCCCATATTCCAGCTCTAATGATGCATTTCTTCTTTGGTCAACAAAGCCCTCAGCTGTTGGAACATCGCCTTCAACACACAGGATGTGCGCTTTCTTTAATTGCACTAGACCAGACACTGCTAATTATCTCTGACCCCACAGTCATTCCACAGTAAATGCTAGTGAAACTAAGCACATTTCTATGCATGAAATGGACAGGTTTCAGTTTCTTACTGTAGAACTGGATTTAAGATGATGTAATAGTGAAGGTTCTGAGTAGACTGAGCAGCGACTCAAATCAAGACAGCAGGACTTTAGTCATTTGATATAGCCTGCTATTAAGGAGAAGACTCTGAGAGAGTTTAGTCTATTGATATGTGATCCTTTTATTTTACTTTTGAGACAGGCATGTAGTAAAGCAAACGGAAGATGAAACTTTGTCTTCTAATTTCCTTGTGATTTTTAAATATATATTTTGTAACTTTTTTTAGAGTTGCATCTGCTTTTGGTTTAAAAAATGATTATTTACATGTGGGAATGGGCAGTATCTCTGATGCATGATTTTGAAACATGATATTATTTTTTTATATATGAGTGTTCTTCATAAAGTTTCCACATTTTATTTAACTCTATTTATTAAGAATTTCAAAAACAAATTACATCACTTTTCTACATAGTCACCTTCCGATATTAACTTTATAATGCCATCAGCAAAAATGTTTTTGGTTGAGTGTGTAGCCTCTGATGCACCACAGCTTTCACATCATCATCACATGAAAATCTTCTTCCCCTTAAAGCTTCTTTGAGAGGTCCAAAAAGGTGGAAATCAGATGGCGCTAAATCTGGACTATAAGCTCTCTCTCTCAGTCTCTCAGACCCGACCAATTAAATTAAACTAGCAACACAATTTTCAACAATAAAACTCCAAATTTGTTAACATTTGATCTTTATATATATATATATATATATATATATAATTAATAAAGTATACATACATAGTGTGGAAAACCCAGCAACTTATAGCATAGGCTTACCTCATGTGTGTTTTTAGCAGAATGATTTTGTATTATAATACAATTGTTAAGTTATAGATTCATGTTGCAATACAAAGATACTGATTTTGTTTGCTATGCTAAAAAAATTATGAATTAACTAGTTTTTTATAAACTGATTAATTAATCGCACTTACTGATTATTTTCTCATGCTCTAATCCGTATCTCTATGTGTTTAATATTTTTTTTATTTACTATAAAATAGGTAGCCAAGTACTGTTAAATTATATGACTCGTATGCATTTTAGATATTTGGCTAAATGCTGTTCTAGCTTCAAAGACTTATCAGTAACAAGCACATTCTGCTGGCCAGAGTGAAAATAAAATAATTGTATTGAACCGACTGACATATTTATAGTCAGCATGTAAAAAAATAAAAAATCTAGCTGAATGTTAGATGTTAGCGACACTGTAAAACTGTAGCTACGTACATTAAGCTCCTACCAAAACACCTTGGACAAAAAACAACCTTGATCAAACTAAATGTTTTTTTTTTCTGTATTTATATTAGCCCAGACCACCAGTGGGGTTTATTAGATAAGAAAGTTAGCATTCCTGTGAATAATGGTTAATTTACTATATCGTTAAAGCGATATTATGGACCTCATGTCAGCTTCTCAAGTACTTTTGGTCTATTTAATATGGTAACATTTAGTTTGTATTCTGTAGCCTTTAAACCATTTGAAGCATGTAGATGCATGACCAGTATTGGGCTGCATTTATTGTATGAGTAATATATTTGTTTTGACATATAAGTAACATATATGTCAAAAAAAGTATATTTCAATGTTTAAGTTACTAAAATATATGAAATAACTCCACCCCCCTTAGTCCGGTCTTTCCCACCCAGCAGACTGGAAGCCAGTTTTGTCTGCTGCAGGCATTAGCCAATTATGCCTGCTACAGGGTGCCCAGTCGACCAGTAGTAGAGCCGAGATTCGAACCTGTGCAAGCGGATTATCCCGCTGTGCCACCTGAGTTCCTTAAATATATGTTAGCATACAGCCTTTTTTTTTATATACACCGACCATGCATAACATTATGACCATTGACAGGTGAAGTGAATAACACTGATTATCTCTTCATCGCGGAACCTTTTAGTGGTTGGGATATATTAGGCAGCAAGTAAACATTTTATCCTCAAAGTTGATGTGTTAGAAGCAGGAAAAATGGACAAGTGTAGGGGATTTGAGTGAGTTTGAGCAAAGGCCAAATTGTGATGGCTAGACGACTGGGTCAGAGCATCTCCAAAACTGCAGCCCTGGTGGGGTGTTCGCTGATCTGCAGTGGTCAGTATCTATCAAAAGTGGTCCAGGGAAGGAACAGTGGTGAACCGGCAACAGGGTCATGGGCGGCCAAGGCTCATTGATGCATGTGGGGAGCGAAGGCTGGCCCGTGTGGTCCGATCCAACAGACGAGCTACTGTAGCTCAAATTGCTGAAGAAGTTAATGCTGGTTCTGATAGAAAGGTGTTAAAATACATAGTGCATCACAGTTGCAGGGCTGTTTTGGCAGCAAAAGGGGGACCAACACAAAGAAAGGTGGTCATAATGTTATGTTTGATCGGTGTATGTAATGTTAATAAAATTGCATATATTAGTTAAATATATATGCTAACATATATGGATACAACATATAATACCATATGTACATACACACATTTATTATGGGTATTTCATATATGGTATAAAATTACATCTACATATATCCAGATGTATGTATGTTATAATAATATATCACCCTACAAGTAATATATATGGAAAAACCATTATTGATATAGGAGCATATATGTCATATATTACATTTCTGTGTGGGCTACATCTCTTGTTACAGCTAAAGCTGTGGACACAAAGGACAATTAGCTAATTGCTATTTTGTTGATTGCTAATTGCTATTTTCTAACCCAGCTTTCACCCAATTCATTCAAATGCCCCCCAAAATTGTGCAGTTCAGTTGGGGCTCATTCAAATACGATCACATGGGTAAGAATTTAAAGACAAATGCTAATGCAGAGGTGTCCTTCCGTCCACACATCTTCCATAATAACAGTCCTTTTTTATTTTATTTTGAGGGAAGCACTACAGAGGGGGTGATGATACCAGGCCACATGTGCACCGCTAGCAACACAATCCGTGCTTTCAGCTCCTTTTACTCACAGTTTCACCTCCCTCTCCCACACAGGGCAGGTGCAGCCTGGACAGACTTCTTTCAGAAGCGCTTTTGTCACTTAACGCTACAGTCTTCTTCTTCTAACGTCTGGCTCGCCCTGTGCTGGATGCCAATCCTCAGGAAAGAGAGGAAAGGCCAAATCTGACTCGTGAAAAGACTCCTACACTTGTGCACTGTTAGGAAAGACACACTTCTGTTCAGTCCCTAATGGGATGCTAGTTATTCTAAGTGGAGTGCTGTAACTCCTGAGCCTGTCACTTCCTGCTCAGGCTAGGATGATATGAATGCGTTTTGGCAAACACTGTGGAATGAAACTGGTCTTGACAGTCCAGCTGATGGTGTTCTTTCAGACAGGAGCTGTAAATTTTCCTATGTCAGCTTAAGGGAGCTTGTAAATCCCGGCGGTTTTCTGGCCATAAACGTGCACGGGTTTTGTCTTGATGGTGCCCTCCGGCTTTTTGGTATAAGATAATGAGTGCAGCCACGTGCCAGCTGAGGTCCTACTTATAATAAAAAATATTAAAATTGCAAACTTCCTAAACAGGAAGAACTGGTGACAGACAAGTGGCAAACAAAAAAAAACCCATTTAATTTCTACAAGACTTTTGAAGTGTCTGTGGGAATTGTTGCCCATTCATTCAGAGGGGCATTAATGAGGTTGGACAAAAGAACCTGGCTCACAATCTCCATTCTAGTTCATCCCAAAGGTCTTCCAATGGGTTAACATCAGGGCTTTGTGCGAGCCACTTAGGTTCTTCCACACCATGCTCACCCAACCATGCCTTTTTACATTGCTTTTGGTTCTAGAAGTCCTAGAGACCTTTCTATAGAAATGAATTCTCTTCCACTGTTAAGTAGAGTGACACTAATCAGTCTCTGGCATCTTTGAGCTCTTATGTACAAAAGAGACCTGGCTCACAATCTCCGTTCTAGTTCATGCCAAAGGTGTTCCAATGGGTTAACATCAGGGCTTTGTCTGGGCCAGTTAGGTTCTTTTACACCATGCTCACTCAACCATGCCTGATGAACAGTCATGCTGGAACAAAGAAAAGGCCTTCCCCAAACTGTTCCCACAAAGTTAGAAGTATACAGTTCTCCAAAATGTCCTGGTATGCTGAAGCATAGGCTGATCTCTGAAAAGACAACCCCATAGCATTATCCCTCCACCAAACTTTACAGTTGGCACAATGCAGACAGGCAGGTAAACGCCAAACACAGACTCGTTACAGCACAGAACACATTTTTATTGCTCCAGAGTCCAGTAATTGTGTACTTTACACTACTAACGCTTCCCATTGTGCTTGGTGATGTGAGACTTGTATGCAGACTGCACGGCTTGGTGCTTGAGTTTACAGCAATATCTGAATTCAGTGATTAAGGGGTGTGTCCTGATCCCAGTTTCTAGCAAGATGCCACTAGAAGTCCTGGAGAGCTTTCTATATGAATGAATTCTTCTCCACTATTAAGTAAAGTGACAGTAACCAGTCTTTGGCAACTCATATGTGCTTCTCCTAGCATGAGTAGCAGGCATATCAGCGGTGGCTGGCTTCATGTGTCTAAGTGGAAGCACAAGTTAGTTCTCATCTACCCGGATTAGTAATCGTCATGCATTGAAACTTGTGGGTCAAACGTGGCAAAAAGGACAGAAAATGAAACATAGAAGAGTTACAAGCCTGTGCATCTTAAATATTTAGTACATGGTTTAATAGATGGATCTAAAGGCCATATGGCCAAAACAAGGGAGTGTTTTTAGCCAAAGTTTTCTGGCTTTACAGCTCTATTGCCTCACCAACATTCCAGCTGTACAAAATAGGGAACAGATTGTGCATATGATGTAAAACATCAAACATTCTGCTGTTGCTATGGATAAGGTCACTGCCAAAGAAAAAGCTGAGATGATTAATAATGTTTGTGTGAATAAAAAGACATACAACATTAGTTTCAATCGCACATCTTAGGTTCAAACAATAATCACACCTGGCTTTCTGGAGGCGGTTTAAGAGCCTCTGGACTGGTACAGTAAGAGCGGGAGGTAGAACACGTGGAGTAGTGAGGCTCGGCTGATGAAAGTAGTGACTGTAAATGGAAACCTGGATCAGGGTTCTGAGGAGCTGGAAGGTTGTGATAAAGAGGCAGTGCTTGCTGGTTGTTTCAGACAGCCTGGCTCCTAATTCCAGTCCGGAGTACATGACTCACGGCAAGGCTGTATCTTAGAGGAAAAGGAAAAGCAAAAGAAGATTTGATAGGTGTTTTTTGGGTAGCTTTGGGGGCAAAAGTGTTAGTGCCGGATGATTGAATCTTGCTGGGCTCCAGACGGGTGGTGTTTAGACAACTTTGACAGGCTGCAGTTAAGATGGGACAGGTGTGTGTTGGGCACGAAGCAATTGTGTGGAACCCAACACTCCCTCGGGGAGATGCACTCAACAAGCTTAGGATCCAGGAAAGAGCATAGAAAGCCAACGAAAGGCAAAGAACCGACCGTGCACTTGAGCAGGAATTCCAGTTTTGAACACAACCCGGAAAATGCAGTTTTCCTCTTTTTTTTACCATCGGGAAAAGCAACTGTGAGGCTAATGTAGTTGCTCACATCATGTATTATTTTAGCAGTGCTGACAGAGTGGCTGTTTTTAGAAGCAATTAGCAACAGCATACTTCTTCCGACTCTCAAAATGGCCCTCTCTTAAGACACAGTTGTGGCTTTCTTACTTAAAGGCCTAAGAGAATCAAAAGGAATAAGCCAACGACACAATTATTTTTAGATAGGGAATAAGTATAAATCCATCTTTTACAGGTGCAACTCTGCATGGTTTGTGTTTTTATCCTTCCCTTTTCACTGTGAAACAATGTCCAGTTTTACAGTTGCAATCAGAAATATTCAACCCACCAAAGAAAATAAAGATTTATAAGAATCTATAAACCTTTCTGGAGAGCTAGTTTTTGCTTTAAATCCTTTAATCCTTTATTAGTTGTACGATTGCACAAATAAAGAAAGAAAATAAATGATGTAAAAGATCACGTAACAACTAAGGACTTCATGGCTGGGCTCCACGATGCATGACACTATTGGCCGAGAAGCTTGGGAGGGATTGACGGGAATACACTAGAAGGAATTTGGATAGCCCTGCAAAGTTCTGTCAAACAGTTCCATAGAAAGAAGAATCGAGACTAGTACTGCTTGTCTGGTGCAAGAAAGATGACGCTAATGGCCAGAAGCATACCATCCCCATGGTCAAACCAGAAATGTTTACAAGTCACAAAATACGAGTCCGAGTCAAGTCACGAGTCTTTAGGATAGAGTCTGAGTCAAGTCACGAGTCTTTAGGCTAGAGTCTGAGTCAAGTCACGAGTCTTAAGGCTAGAGTCTGAGTCAAGTCACGAGTCTTTAGGCTAGAGTCTGAGTCAAGTCACGAGTCTTTAGGCTAGAGTCTAAATCAAGTCACAAGTCTTTAGGCTAGAGTCTGAGACAAGTCACAAGTCTTTAGGCTAGAATCCGAGTCAAGTCACAAGTCTTTAGGCTAGAGTCCGAGTCAAGTCACAAGACTTTAGGCTAGAGTCCGAGTCAAGTCACGAGTCTTAGGCTACTACACGAGTCTCAATGGGACAACACAGACTCGAGTCCCCATCTTTGGGTCAAACATAGAGGTAGGTCACTGTCTTGACTGTCTGTTCTGCTTTCAGTAGTGAATTGAACTTTGCTGATAATTGGACTTTCCAGCAAGACAATGATCCCATGCTTACTCCCACATCAACCAAAGCTTGGTAAAGGAATCAGTCCTGGAGTGACCCTTAGTCTTTAGATTTAAATCACACAGAGAGACTTTGTGCGTTTTAAAGAAAGCACTCAAACCTCAATGAGCTGGAACCTTTTGCATAAGAAGAATGGGTAAAGATCCCACAAGAGGGGTGTCAGAAGCTTTTTAGCTTATTGCTGTTACTTATTAGTGTTTATTATGACAAAATGATGTTCCGGTAAGTATTGAAACCGGGGGTTGAATAATAGTGAACATGGACATTTGTCTAGAGCAGGGGTGTCAAACTAATTTTCACCGAGGGCCACATCTGCATTATGGTGGCCCTTAAATTTGTTGTTTTTCTTGAAGGCTAAATTCTGTGTTTGGTGTCAAAATGCCAAATTGATACTGTATATTTATAATGTATATCTACATTTATATTGTACTCCTTTACCACAGACACGGCCTCAAGCACAAACTTGTATTTACTTTCATTAAATTTCCTCCTTCTGCTTCAAATTTTTCCTTCTTGTACATTTTGGGATTATTTGTAAATATTTCTCAACATCATCTAGTGGCGGGATGCGATCACTTTGCAGGTCACAAAATCGGCATGCATTGTGGAAGATGCAGTTTATGTATGATTTTACAGTGTATTTTAATTGTTCTGCCCTCGCTAAGAGTTTTCCCCCTTTCTCAGCTAGACAGACAAACAGACAGACACTCCCTCCAAAATACAGTTACGGTCGGTTTTATTTCCTTCCCAACTGTACACTGTGTGCATCAGAATACAAACAATAAAAACAATAAAAAACTTAATACAGTACATGCACACAGCTCTAGTTAAGTGTTACATCTAGTACAATATGAACGAGTTAGCATTTTGAGTAAAAACACTACTTGCTAGAGTAACGTAACAACCGTATTTAATTATGGAATTATGGTAAATTCGTGACTGAAACGCTGTAACATACTCGCTAAACACTTACAAACAACTGAGAATATAAATGTCTACTACTTACAGATGATTCTGTATTAGATTGCAATAGAATTAACGTCTGTTTATTATTTTTTACGCTACTGATTTACCCCGCGTTCTTTGCTGCTAAAACTTAAGTCACATGGCTTCTTAGCAAAGGTCAAAGTTAGTTGCCATGACTACGATGACAACGGTTGCTGCTTAAAGGCGCAGGTGTCTGGTTAAATTACAAGTACGTCTCTGTAACTACTCGAACCATCACAACAATCATACGTCTTTTAAGCTCTCGCGGGCCACATAAAATGACGTGGTGGCCCGGATTTGGCCCGTGGGCTTTGAGTTTGACAAATGTGGTCAATTGGTCAAAATTGGTCAATAATGTTACTAAATATTAATATTTTAATATGAATTTAACTAAGCAAATAGGTAAGAGCCTCCCATTGGATAATTACTGCATGGGGGATTATGTTTCAGCTGGCAACAAGTTATTTAACCCTAACTGATGCAGTGAGTAGCTTCTCATTTGTTAAACAACCATGTCGAAAAACACATCCTGTGGACATGGAAAAGATGACCAGATCTACCCTGTTCCAGAGTGATGGGTGCATCAGGGTAAGAAGAGAGGCGGCTGAAGTGATGCACCCATCATGCCTAGTGCCTACCGTACAAGCCTGTAGGGGCAGTGCTGTGATCTGGGGTTGCTGCAGTTGGTCAGGTCTAGGTTCAGCAATGTTATGTACCCAAAGAATGGGGTCAGCTGACTACCTGAATATACTGAACGACCAGGTTATTCCATCAATGGATTTTTCTTCCCTGATGGCACGGGCATATTTCAAGATGACAATGCCAGGATTCATCGGGCTCAAATTGTGAAAGAGTGGTTCAGGGAGCATGAGACATCATTTTCACACATGGATTGGCAACCACAGAGTCCAGACCTGAACCCCATTGAGAATCTTTGGGATGTGCTGGAGAAGACTTTGTGCAGTGGTCCAAATCTCCCATCATCAATACAAGATCTTGGGGGAAAATTAATGCAACTCTGGACAGAAATAAATGTTGTGACATTGCAGAAGCTTGTGGAAACGATGCCACAGCGAATGTGTGCCGTAATCAAAGCTAAAGGTGGTCCAACCAAATATTAGAGTGTGTGACCTTTTTTTTGGCCAGGCAGTGTATTTCCAATTGCAACAAGAATTAATAATCACTCATCTAACCTTTAATAAGTGCATGTTTTATATGAATGTTACTGCTATGTGTGCATCATAATATTATCTATATCAATGCATCAATAGTAAATACTGTAAAACAGTGATATAGATTTTTAAAAAATTCTGATTAGCAAGGGAGTGTTGGAGGACTCTGTGACCTGTGAAGGGGAACGTTAAGGTGTTTTTGCACATTGGCTAAAGTAGACAAGTGCAGAGTGTGATCTATGCTAGCAGGGATCTGAGGGCCCTGGAGGAGGAGCCCAGCTGTGGAGACAGGCAGTGTGAAGAGAGTCTCAGCATGTTCTTTCCACTGTCCTGCTTACCCTACACACACACACACACACACACACACACACACTGTTTCTGTCACTCTACAGCTTGAACAGACTGCTTCATTATTCATACGGGGGGCAGAACAGGGAGGGGACATAATTAGGTCGCCTGAGCACCCCAGCGGGTGATGATGGGATAGCGAGGTACAGTGGGAAGCTCCTCCCCCTTCTGTTACTTAGCCCAATGCCAGATAGGACATCAGTCACTGTTGCAATCATCTGCACTGAGCAGGAATTCACACAAGCTGCATTTACCATCCAGGCTTTCAGAGAACGTAAATAGGAAAGGGGATGTAGGATAGTGTTTGCAAACTAAATGTGTGTGTGTGTGTGTGTGTGCACGTATTTGCAGAGAGTGTTAATAGGTAACCTTAGAGGGATAGGGGCATGCACATCTGATGATTGGTCAATGCAAATGTTCGCAGGTTAGCACACATCAGGGGTTAGCATATAGCCTGATTCCATTTACTAGTGTGGTTCTATTGTTTGTACATAGTCTGCTTTATACTTGGATTTTGGATTGTACTAGGGTGATTGTACTTGGCAGGGGGGGGGGCACCATGTAATTGGTGGCACCATGGCAATGTGTATAAAGTAGAGGTTTAAATATTTGACGAATGCATCAATAACCATGCAACTATGTTATTGAACTTTGATAAATAAACAGCTACTTTTTAACAAGACAACTAACAAATGTGTTAATGGTAAGATAATCTAATTACTTATAACAACAAATATAATAGTTCATCAGTAGAGCTATTTTGACAGAATGTAGCGCTATTTTATTTGCACTTGGGCTTTTGTTTAAGAGAAGTGCCCAGAGCTGACATTTCAAACTCGGCGGTTCGAAACTCAGCTCTGCCATCCGGCTGGGCTGGGCGCCTGTTGTTCGTACAGGGTGAGAGCCGGATAGAGACTCCTCATAAGTGAGGCAATTACGACCTCTGCTGGCTGATTGATGCCGCCTGCAAAGAGTCGAGGAATAATGCCTTGATCAGGGTGTGGCTCTCCGTACACAAAGCTGTTCCGCATATGAACTCGCCTCGTGCAGGTGAAAAGATGCAGTCGGCAACTGCACACGTGTCGGAGGGGGCGTGTGTCAGTCTCGCTCTCCTCAATCAGCAGTGGGGTCAGCATCAGTATCAGCATCAGTAGAGAGGAAGTGTAATGCAATCGGGTAATTGGATACGACTAGATTTGGAGGAAAATTGGGGGGGGGGGGGGGGAATCATCTGTTCTGTGTAAATACAAGTTTAATTATAAAAGTGCATATTTATTTATGCACTTACAGGTTTTATTTAATAAGAATTATATTTTTAGGCCATACCCTTTAAAATACAAAGCTTCAACTTGCGAACTTTCAAAGATACGAACGTCGGTGTCCATTTGTTAAAAATGTGTTTAATTAAGTGCATGTGCAGCGCATTATGCAGAAATTTCAAATCTGGTGGCAGCTCGTAAGGTCAGTTGGTGTCTCTGCTGCTTAGCAACATACGGATCCTACTATTTAAATGTTTGTACAGTAAACGTTTACAGTCAACTCCAATCATGCTATCAGTCTGTCAGGCATCTACATACGGACATGATTGGCTATGTCTGAGGTGGTGGGTGGCCAATGGATTAGTATCCCGTCTGGGGTTTGTTACTGCGTATCAGACAGGGCCAATAATGTGTATGGAAAAATGTTGGCTATTGAACAAGCCTTTTAGCTTTTTACATTGATTGATCCTAGACCAGCTAAATATTTATTATTAATACTCACTCACTCACTTTCTTAACCACTTATCCAATCAGGGTCCCGGGGGGAGCG